>NC_059289.1:7099336-7121836 GCF_017591435.1 Portunus trituberculatus | reverse complement strand
AATTTTACTTCCTTTCCCAGAGACTCATGTAGGAGTTTACATATCTATGCAAGGGTGTGTGTGTGTGTGTGTGTGTGTGTGTGTGTGTGTGTGTGTCCTTTTCCTTTTTATATATACCTACATGATTTTGCTCCTGTCTCAGAGATTCATGTAGGATTTCACACATGTTCTTGTGTGTGTGTGTGTGTGTGTGTGTGTGTGTGTGTGAGTGAGTTGAGTTGGTAGGAGAGTCTCAAAGGACGCACTGTCTGAATATAACTCACTCGTCTAGCAGTGCGTCGCGTCAGTAGAAGTTCGTGCCTTGTGTCACTCGAAGTCCGAAGCACAACTGGCGGGCCACTACCACCTTTGTCCTCAGCCGCCCCCGCACTGCTGTCCCGCTACTTGCTACTGACGATTGCTTTTCTCTCCGCCCCCTCCTTCTAAACCCCCCCCCTCCCTCACTTCTCACCCCACAACCCTCAGTTCCTCCTTCCCCTCCTTGTTCCTCTTTCGCTCCCTCCCTATTCCTCACTCATTAGCTCCCTCTCACCCCATTTCACCCCTACTCCCGCTCAATTACTGACTCGGCCAGTTCTCTTCCCTATCCTCCCTCTACTGCCGTGTCATATGTCCATCCCCTCTCTCTCTCTCTCTCTCTCTCTCTCTCTCTCTCTCTCTCTCTCTCTCTCTGATGTGTCTCCCCTTCCTCTTCCCCTCTCTCTCCTTCCCCATTCCTTTCCCACGCATATTAGCATTCCGCATTCTTTCTCTCCTTGCTGTACACTTTAATTATCACATTTACTTTTACACGTCATTTCCAGTTTCTCCACCAATTCCTCCCTCCTTTCCTCGATCTTTCTTGCCCTTTAGGAATCATTCAATAGCTTCCTGTTTCGTACCTCCTGTAGTTTTCCCCCTAGTCACGTCACCATGTATGTTTCATAGGGAGAGTGTGTGTAAAAACTTCCTGGCTGACCTCTATGGTACCCCGTCACGAGTCACCAGCGCCGGACTTACGTATGTATCGCGCCACGGCAGCAGCTTTGGCGCCACCAGCCGTTCATTGACCTGTAATTATATAGTGCATAACTTATCAGGTCGGAACAGAAGAGGCCGGGCTTCTCAAAATGGATCGTGGTAGTAAATTATTCAAAGCTCAAATGATGGTTGAGTGTCAAAAGGGTAAAAATAGCACTTGTTTTGAATCGACGCCACAAAAGCAAAAAGTAAATAAAAGTAAAAGAAAAAATTTAATCGGTCTACATTCCAGTTAGCTCCAGGCATTCCAGGAACAGCGCGTCAGTTCGGTGTACCTTACTGACAACTCGATTCTAGGAACATTGGAATTCTTTTAGTCCTGGTGATGGCCTTTGCAGAACTGGTGAGAATGATGGTGCCGCGTGCCGGATAGAGGCAACTGAGACAAGAGGTGAAATTTGAGGACTGAGGATTTATGTTTTTTTCACCTTCCAGTAAGAGAAAGAGTCAATAACCGATGCAATAGAAGGAAGGTTGAGAGTTGATGCGGCTACACTTCCTTTTTTATATAAGAGGAACACTGGCTTCGGACATGAAAAAAGGTATAATAATCTTCATTTGTTAGATCAAAGAAACAGAGAGTCCAAACTGATTGATTAGTTGGTAATGCGTTCTTTCCAGCGAAAAAAAAGGGAGCAAAAAGAAAGATAAAGTGAAAGAAGAGGATGGACAACAGGAAGACAGGGAGCTAAGGAAAGCGTCGGTTGTATAATGGCGTGATAGATAGAGATAAGAGAGAGATATGGTGATACACAAGGCTGAGTAATTAGGGTTCCCCCTTTCAAAGAGAGTAAAAAGATTAGAGGTAGCGGGAAAAAAAAAGAGAGAAAATAAGAAAGTTGTGATTTATGGCGTGATGAAAGAAAATAGATAAATAAATGAAAGAAGAAGAAGTAAAAGGGAAATGTTCAAAATCAAGTTGTGATTAGTTATAGTTTCTAACAAGAGAAAGAAGAATTAAAGGTGATTAAGAGAGTACTGAAGGGTGGAATGTGAAACAGAGGATGGTACTCAGAAACGCTTTCCTCTCTCATCACATTTTTCAAGGCCACAGATATGATCAACCAGTTTCTCAAGAATTTCACGTCTCAGTAATGTACAGACAATATCAATCGGCCACTAGAACCATACAAACACGCTTCAATATTCGCGAACCCTTAACTGGAATCTTTGCAAAGTGGTGGAGGTGCAGAACATGAGTGTTTTAGAATGCAGGTCAGAGAGTGAACCAGGGGAGCGACGATAGAGAGGAGGGAGAGATGGACTGGTGAGAGGTCGATGGTGTTTGCAGTCTGTCTGTGGTAACGTAGAGTCGAGGGATTGTCGATTTGGCGCGCTGGTGCATAGACAATGACGCTAAAGAATGTAAGGGAATTGATGGAGATAAGCTTCGATTCTCTCTCTCTCTCTCTCTCTCTCTCTCTCTCTCTCTCTCTCTCTCTCTCTCTCTCTCTCTCTCTCTCTCTCTCTCTCTCTCTACTAGTAATGAGTTTCTTGATCTGGATGGTACACCTTTCACGACAACTATAGACAGATAAACACGCGAAGTACACTAGAAAACACACATAACAGTCTGTGTGTATATATGACGTTGGGTACACATGGGAGTACTTTCTGTGTTCGTGGAAGAGAAAAAATCAAGTAACTAGACCATTTGTACCAGAGAGAGAGAGAGAGAGAGAGAGAGAGAGAGAGAGGAGAAAGGGTTATTAAAATATTTCTTAACGTGACGTTGTAGTAGGTAAAGTTTTATAGGACTGGATTCCATAATTCCGTAAAAATTTTTGTGATTCTAGAATGTAACAAAATCAAGCTATGGTTTTGACTTAACAACAAAAGAATAGGAAATAAAAAAAAGATAAGTACTTGGAATTAAGCGATTTGTGATTTGGAATATGATGTAATTGCAAATATATCAGATATCAGATAGCGAGAGAGAGAGAGAGAGAGAGAGAGAGAGAGAGAGAGAGAGAGAGTCGCTAATTGTCCAAGGTCATTAATGTTACCTAAGTCATGCATACGAAAGAAACATCACTCTCTTTAAATGACCACTATGTAACGCTAACAACACACACACACACACACACACACACACACACACACACACTTTAGTAATGGGATGTGAGACGTACAAACCCATTACCTTCCCTTAATTTGACAGGTAAATGATGGCACATATCCACCTGTACTTAATGTCATGCAGGAGCCTCGGAAATGGCTCTTTATCATCCTGCTTGTGTAATTATCATAAACAAACATGATTGGAGTAAACGCATAAAACTTTTTGAATTTTTTATCTCTCCTCTTTTATTTATTTATTTATTTATTTATCTATTTATTTATTTTTTTATTTTATCTCTCCTCTTTTTTTTATTTATTTATTTATCTTATCTATTTATTTTCTTTTTCTTTTTTTTCTGCTATCTTGAATGGGAAAGACTTAGTTACGTGGATGTTTTTTTTTTTTTTGTGTGTGTGTGTAGGTACTTAGTAAGTCTCTTTGTTGGTTAGCTAGCTGTCTACCTGTACGACTGATTGTACGTACGTACTTATATTCGCAATAGTTTGTGGGACATTTTAGCTTGTCAGTTTTGATCAGTTTGTTACTTTCCTATCTTTATAAATGTCGCTGCAATTATAATATACAAGTCTTCATACCTTAGTTTCGTTACTTGTTTAGTTATCTATACGACAGTGATGGAATAAATTATATCCCACATCTTGATTAGTATAGCTTTTTTTTATTTATTTATTTTTTTTTTTTTTTTTTTTTTACCTTCATGAATAACCTCTTCAGTACCATGACGCATTTTCAATTCTGCTTACTCTATTGTGATTTTATACAGCTTCAGAAACCTGTGTGGAGATTGAAATAGTGAAGACTTTGGCCATCAATATTCTGACTTCCATAGACCCTTCCTAATGTAGATAGAATTGTCTAATCATACCCAAAACTCCTGGGTGAGAAAGAGTCCCTGCCAGTACTGCAGGGGTTAATTGTACTGCCTTGACAGAGTAGCGTGACCGTGTGTTCCCGCCACTAACGACACCACACACAGATCTTGACGTGTTGACATGGCTCCATTTGTTGTGATACAGGGTCATTGCAGGTCACGGCGGGGGTTACTGCTGACCTTGAGTGGGCCGTGCTGAGACCAGGGTAGCCATAGCAACGAGAATAGTAAGTCTATCATTCTTCTTCTTCTTCTTTCTTTCTTTTCTTTAACTAGTGTCTCGTATTTTTTTTTTAATTAAGATTCCTGTGTTGGTTTCTCTCTTATTAGCTATTCTTATTTTCTTTAACTTTTCTTGTAGATAGTTCTGCGCAGATTTATCATTTTCCAACACCATCAGTCTTCTTCCTTTCTTTATCTTTGAACTTTAGGTGTCATTGATTTATCATTACTGTTGTTGCCGTCGTTACCCCTCCCCCCTAACACACACACAAACAGACACACACTCTCTCTCTCTCTCTCTATGTTATTCATCTTCAGTTATTCATGTAAGTATATCTATAACCTCCCTGAACCAAATTTCCATCAGTCAATTCCTATCCATTCTATTAAAATACTTCTTCCTTTCATGTCCTCTCTTACTGGTTTTTTTTTATCCACTCACATCCATTCTTTTCACTCCATTCCCTTTCTTCCTCTTCTACTCGACTTCCCTTTTGCTCATCTCCAACTTACTCAATATTTGGTGTCCTGTTTGTTCGTCACCTAGGTTGCTATCGCTACTGAAGGAGGGGAGTAGGGAGAGAGGGGAGAAGAGGCTTTGTCAGTATTCATGGTGACCGAAGAGGAATAACAGAGGGACAAGAGGAAGGTGAAGGAGGAGGAAGAAAGGATTGTGAAATATGAAGATAGAGAGGTGAGGGAAAGGAAAAAGGGGTGATACAGAAGAAAAGGAGGTATACAAAGGAGGAAAAATGGAGAAAAGACTATGAAAGCTCTCTGGTAAATAAACAGAGGAGGAAGGAAATGAGGAAGAGGGTAAAAATGAAAATAATAGTAGGACATGAGGACAGAGAAGGGAATGAGTATTTACAGAGCTTTTTTCATATTTTATTAAGACCTTACATACAAAACAATAATTATTTTCATACATAGCCACTCAGAGATTTTTGTAGTCTGCCTCCAGTTGTGAGATGCTGGACAGTATGATGGGGAATGATTATTGCTTGGACTCGTTTTGAGAATTACTGTTGTTATATTGACAGGGAAACGTGTCTCAAGGAAAGTACCATCACTGCTGTTCCTGGATGTGTCAAAAATGCACTTGACCTACTCTGATGGAAAAAGGCCAATGTTTGTGCTGAAATTATGTATCTCAATGAGAATGGTTGTTTTGTTCCCCTCTTTGCAGTCTGGCACGGCAAACTCTGTGTGAGGCAAGCAACAAACACCAGAAAGATCATTACATACAGCTTCATATATGTACACAACTCTCACACACTGCAACTACCTGTCCCAGTCCAATAATGTGGTTGTAAGAAAAATATCCACTAACATTCTGCTAGGAGGTGCAAAATCCTTTGTAGTATGTAAAGCTGAACAAGAAACATTTCTCAATAATCAACCTCCCTCCCAAATTTGGAATACCCCCAAAGCTAAACAAATCCAAAAGAAAGGAGAGAGAAGAAAAAAAAAAACTATGCTAATTGTACAGTAGAAGCAAATGCAATTCAGAATATATCTTGACTCCTTTAGATCCAGATGATGTTTATCCCAAAAAACATCAACCAACTTTCACAGTGCTATTGGCAGACAGACTGACCACTTGTGAATAACATGTCCTACAACAACTAAACCTACTTGGAGACACAAACAGTTTAAGTTAAAAGATCTTTAGATATTATATGTTCAATCAACATAACAATCTTGGCATCATTAACCAGGGATCTTATATATTTTGTATGAAATACTTGTAGGTATACATTATCCATAAAATGTGAGGCCAAATTCAGTCACATCTGTACTTGTTATTGAATAAGATTTCCCAATAGTCAAGATGAACACTGGTTCCTCAGAGGCCAGGATTCGTGCAGTCAGAGGGAAATTTCACTTTATACTTTTCTCCTGAGGAACTGAAGCTCCAACAATAAGTACAATATCAAGGATGTGAAGATTTACTAGACAAGGGAGTAGACAGATACTGTTTAGTGTTACTTAGGATATGTAGCTGTCAGAAGGAGAGATGAATTAGTTATAAGAAGTAGTACTAAGTTCAGTATAAAATCCAACCCATACTAACTTAAAGGAAGTAAGATTTCACACTCCACTAATCAGGAATCACTGATTGAGTTTCACCTTTTTTCAATACCATTAGTATGTTTAACCTCCTGGAATATAAACACCAGACTCATTTCAAGAGTGTCTGTATTACATGAATGCCACAGTGATGACATATACAAAACCTGCACTCGATGTGACAGATCTTCTAGGCTGGCTGTAGCCACAGTCTTCAAACAGCTGGTGCGTGTAGCTTAATGAACCTCATCATTGCAAAGTCTTCTTTCACAAACCACTTAGTAGGAAGCTTGATTTCCTTTTTTGTCAGCAAAGAAGTTCTTTAATACCATAACCTGCCCCACAGTAATAACCAGGATACCTAGGGTCTCCCCCACTGCCCAGAATAGCACTCGCTCATTGAGGTCCTCGGCTCTCTTGCGGGACTGTGCCTCCCGCAGACGGTGGTGCGTCTGGTAATCTATGATGGAATTTAAATCTTCATGTATCTTTTGTGAAGAGGACTCCATCTGCCAAAGAAAACTACAGTAAGTTCTATGAGCAAAAACTTGCAAAAGATAACCTGTTCTCTATGAAGCTTTTTTATGGAGTACAGCCGCCTCTATACATTCATCACTTAGCATTGCCAAGAGAGGATCCATTCCCTCTCACTAGCACCTCACACACCTTAATGAAACACAGTTGCTCAAACCTTCAAACCTGAGCTGATTATGATTCATCATGATGATGAAGCAGGACAAAATCTTTGGTTGTGACTGTACACACAAAGCAGGAACGAGAGGCTCACCTGAGTCATGGCAGTGAAGTGTTCTCCGACACCAGGGAGCTGTGGCTCATCTCCGACTTGAAAATCTACGTAGATAAGTTTATGGCTAAAGGTGGAGAACTCATTACTGAAGCACACCTGAAAGGACAATAAAGTAATAAAAGAACATAAGACAAGAAAATACGAGAAACTAAGAGTTATCAGGTTTACATGTGCCAGTCCATGCATGAAACATCATTATCTACTTCTGCCTATCATCCCATTCATGAAATAATGTCTAACCTTTTAAAGCTCTCTAGTAACTCCACACTAACCACCTTTATATGTTCCTTATATCTCTATGATGAATATTTTACATACTTCTGACAACTTTTCCTTTAATATTCCTTAAGGCGGCGTCACACTAGCACTTTTCCGTCTTCTTTTTCTGTCAATTTTCTGACGACTGTCAACTTTTGCAGACAGTGGCCGTCACACACAAGCTTGCTTCCGCCTTTGCCGCGCTTGTCGATTGTAAACAAACATGGCTCTTCATTCACCCCAGCAAGCCACGGCTTTTTGCACCTTATAATGTAATCAGCTGTTCTGTGATCCCAAAGGCAACGGTGACCTCTAATACTCTCTATGAGAAATTCGTCAGAGTGTTTTGTCCACTGCTCATCTTGGCCAGCTACTTGGAAGTTGCCTTGGAAATATTCAAAAGCATCGCACATTCGCACTACCTAGGAAATGTACACAAACAACTGAGGAACTTTTCATTGCTAGGCTAGAAGAAAAAATATGTATACAAATATATATTCATCAACTTATTTAAATTTCTTCTGTCATGATAATACCATTTTTCCGTTTAACAAAAAAATATTTTTTTAATAAAAGTGTTGATTAGAAACCATAGTTCTTATTTTGACAAAAAATTGGCGCTAGACAAAAATGATGCGTTCCATCTGACTCAAGACGACGGAAAGAGTTGACAGAAGAGTAAAAAGACGACAGAAATCGCCTGAGACGACGGAAAAGTGCTAGTGTGACGCCGCCTTTAAGGCACAATCATTGACCAGTCCAGTGCTCACTCTGACTGGTTGAGCTGTGACATCATGCATGGTTGAATATTTTTTGTCAACAAAGCAAAGCCTCCCCCCCCCCAACATAAGGAGGTTAGTTGTTTTAGATGCAGTTAATAATATTGATGAGGCATCAAATGTTTTGAACCATCCTCATTATGAGTTGGAAGGAAAGGTTAGGTCAAGTTAATAATCTTATCATGAGACAAATGGGAGCAGAGCAGATCATATAAGGAAATTAAATAAGTGATCATGTTTGAGGAGTGAAATGTGGAGAAAAACAAGCAAGTTCAACAAATCACAGCACTAAAATCACCAACATATGTAAAGGTCTGTGACACGACAAAAAGCATTGTCAAAAAAAATAAAGTAGACATAACGGTAAATCTATAGAACAACAACTCCTTACATATTCTTTTCTATTACCCCCCTTCCCCCCAACATGCTTGGGGGCACGTGGGGAATCGGTGGTTTTGTGGGGGGGGGTAGTGAGCCAAGAGGCGAGATATGGCGATCTAAAAAAAATAACACATAACACATCCGTCCCACACAGGGATGTACCTGGTAGGTACCGGTGGTTTCTGGGGTGAACTGGAACTGCCCATATTGCTGCTTGATTTCCCGGTAAAGGATCTGCCGGGAGGGTCCTTCCAGCACCACATCCACGTCATAGTGGCCACCAGTGACAACCTGAAGGGAACACATTTTAATTCATATTCAATTTATCATGCCACATAATAATCTCACAAAGACAAAACAAATCATATCAAACTAAACCTAACACCACACATGATTTTCTCCCACCCATGGTTCACACAGTCTCTGAGCTGCCAAGGATGCCATTTAGCAAAGCAATGCCAGTTACTAATTAGTACATATAGAAATTAGGCTTAGCAATCACCTGACTGTTTTAATACAGTTCCTAAAAGGACTAGGTGAAGACTAAGCATGAATTGGCTTCAGCTTCCCTACAGCAGCTGCAGTGTATAGTAGTAAAACACTATATATACACAATTTAGCCAAAACAATCGTGATTTTTCAGTTGAATTACTTTTCAAAGGTAACTTAGCCAAAACATTCACCCCCATTACCTACACGAGGACCATGACAGAACACTAACCCGGGCCTACATCTGGACCATCAATTTGCTTCACTAAGCTAAAAACTGAAAGACTGATATATGAACCCGTAACCTTCAGCCTGTGTAAATCCCTTCTGTGCCACCAACCTGGAACTCGAGGGAGGAAGCTGTGCCCTTCTCGATCTCCTCATAGAAGCACTCCTTGGCATTATCGGGGAGTTCAAAAGTAAGTTCCACCCCGGCGGCCCCAGCACACCAGCACACCACCCCCAATAATACCACCAGCCAGCCCCTCTCCATGTTTGTGTGTCTCACGGCCCGCCTCCTCACTCCCCAAGCATCAGCTGAGCATAGTTAGTCCCGCACAGAGGCTGGAAAGCACGGTGTTGTCACTCCACCACTCGGCGTCTTCTGCTAAAAGACGTGGCCGGAAACAAAATATAGGACGCGTTCAGTGTCTTCCAGCACGTCACCTCAAGGCTCTGGGCCAATCAGAAGGTGTGGTGAGCGCTGCCGGCCAATCACAACGTCGGACAAGTGGAGTCTTCTGAGGGTTGTGAACGCGGCTGTAATATTATTTCGGACCTGTCACTGTCCAAAGGTGTTTCTGTCATGTCATCAATGCGTTTTTTGGTGTAAGAAAAATTTTGAATATATGATCATTTATATCCGAATCTATTCAGCTAGTATATTGTTGTAATGTACTGAGGTTATTTACAATTTTACATTTAATGAAACTGACTGACTAATTAGTCTTATATGGTATATCTTAATTGCAGGCAGTGATACTTAATTATACGAAAACTTCATTGCACATTGGTATTATAAATCACTTGTTTTTGTCAGTCTTTTTTAGGGAAACACAAACGTTTGATAAGAAGAGATACATGTGCCAGGTGGATGGGACAGGTGAACGATAAGGTCCGGCATGCAGGTAGCCACCAGGTGACAATTAGGAGGTTTATTATTTTCTTTCCAGTCCAGTACACTCTTACATATTCGACGCGAAAGGATAAGCAAGATAACTTTGAATGTGTGTGTGCGTATTATAACTTTGCTTCTTCCGAGAGTTTTTCCGTCTGGTCAGTTAGATAATGTTGCCAGCATGTTCTTGTGATGTATTTTTAAGCCAGATCTGAACTGGGTTCAAGGAACGTTGCATGTATCAGTTAGTTGTATTGACTGGAAGATAACTATATAATAACAATATGTACATGAGATATAGTACAGCCTACCTAGATAGATGTTCGAATCTGGTATTTGTTCTACTTGTAAAGGGAAGTTTCACTGTTTCTTTTCTACAATAGCTGCTTATATAGATTAATTCACTTTATTATGGTATCCACAAAGATAATAGAGCATTAACATTACTTAAAAATTTGTATGCCGAAACTTCAGCGTTGATTGTTTCCATGAGCTGTGAAGAAACATGTAGGCTACTGCACATTACTTCATCATTTTCATTACTCATTCACATGAACTTTGAGTATGGATCCATTAAACCTAACCTTCTCGCTACCCTCACCTCACGATTCAGTATTTCACTTGCCTCCACCATCACCAGTGAGTGTCTATTGTGTCCTGTGCAGTATGTGGCACCATTGCAAGGGGCGGTCACTGATCAGCTGTACCGCGGCAGGAAGGTTGCGTCACTGGCTCACTGCGGCACAATACTCAATAGCACCAGGTGGGTGTCAGTGTTCCTGCTTCACCAGATAGACATTGAGCCGGTTTCCGCGTATTTCACTTTAATCTTCCCATATATACGCTTTATACCATCATATTTAAGGACAGCTATCCTTAGCTTAGTGGTTTATATTGCCAAGATCGTATATTCTCATGGTTTAACAAGAATATTACACCTATTTCCCATCATTCGACCAGTCAAAAATCTTTGTTAGAAATTCTGCTGCTTGTTTGGACTTAGGTGTAGAAATGTTTGGTGGTAAATCTCTGTCATTCGTGTTCATGCTTCAGGAAACAGAGGTATTGTACCCCTGTGTTAGTGAAAGTAGGGGTAACTTTCCAAGTTATTACATGTATATAGGCCTATATACAGCTTGGTTAATCGTACTGTTGATGAAAACCTCTGGTATGCATCAGTACATGCCAAAGTATGAAATGTAAAGCTAATCACATGGTAATTAATTAACAATATCTGCAAGAATTAATTATATAATGGTTAGGTTTAGATAGGTTATCAACACTAACCTATAATGTTTGCTGTTATTGTAAGAATGATTTGCAATCTGATAACTGTCACTATATTATTTTTATTGACTGATTGATTTTAGTTATTCTTTTTTTCATATAGTTTTATTTTTTCTATTTATGGGGCATATCATAAGACAGCTGAATTCAGTGAACTAAAACTAAACAAGCTTCATTTTCCATCATGAAGAGAAAAGTGTTGCTTACCAAGTTTAAGATGTCATTCCCATATGAAAGAATTTATTTATCATCTTAGATAAGAGTTTCCTGCGGATGTTGTCATACACTGAAATCATTTGCTTCCATGGTGTTAACATATTTCCAAATTCTCTAATAAGGGAAAAATAAGCAATAAATACTAGACTATTTCCTCTTGTATGTAATTCTCTATTTGTTAAAATCAGTCATTGTGTTTTACTTAATCAGAATATGCAGTCATGTGATGAATAACTCTTTGTTTATTACAGTTGTTGTAATTTTACTGAGGCACAATGGTTGAGATTTCAACTGTTGCTGTTGGAATTCTGCTCTCCCTTGAGTTTGGCTATTTCTTGAAAGTCCTTGTTCATGGCGTTAGTGCAAAACTCTTCTTAAGTAAGATACACCCTCTCAAATCTTCAGGAATATATGGTAACTATTACTTCCATTTGTTGATGAAGGTTTAGTTCTCTATTTGAAAACTTTTTTTTATCCATAGTATCATTAGATAAATTTTGTAGGATTGACTATAAGTAAAGTAAATAAGCTCTATTTGCTAGATAATGTGTCATTCCTTTTGTCTGATGCTCTTCATAATTTTTCTTCATAGTACAGTGGCTGCAAATTGTCACATTGAGAAGCAAATGTTGAAACATTTAAAGCTATGGAATAGTTATGATAAAGAATACATGTAAGAATGGAGGACACACCTCCATTTTTACATGATACACCATGGGTATCAGTTTTTACTCAATATTTGTAACTTCTATACCTATGTGAATGACTTTATGTGTTGTGTAACTAGGAAAATATAAACCCAAGACAGCTTGTTTGACCACCAGGGATCTGTACAACTCGTGACATTGACTTCATGTTGAATCATATCAACAATGGACGCTATGTACGTGCAATGGACTTTGGCAGGCTGGACCACTGCATCCGGTCTGGCATCTTCAAGTCGGTCGCCAACAGCAGTGCCACACTGCTTGTGGCTGCAACCACTATAAGATATCGCAAGCCTGTGTACCTCTTTGTACCCTACAGGCTTCAGTCACAAGTAAGTACAAACCATAGGTGTTTTAAGAATAATTTCACTTACACATGATAGAGAGATACTTATGACCTACTTTTTCCTGAGATTTTGTGCTAAACTAGTGACTTGTTGGCTTTTAGATGATGTAGACTCCCTTTTGAAAAGATTCCTTGGTTTGTAATGTAAACTTATATCACCTGATCATCTAAGAATATTTACTTTGATAATTAAATCAATTGATATGTCACTGACTGATTTGATTGTAACAGATTGTGTATTGGGATGACAAGAACATGTACTACCGTCAAGACTTTATAACTCTTCACGACAACTTTGTGCGAGCAACAGCTTATGTCAAGCTTGCAGTGTTAGGGTCACAACCAGAGAACCTGTTGTTGGCAGTGACCCGAGAGAACATTGTCCTGCCTGAAGCACCTGATGATCTCCTATCTTGGATAGAGTACAACAAACAGAGTAGTCAGAACCTCAAAAAGTCACTATAAACAAATCATTATATTGTTCTTGGAGCCAATAATACTGATTACTGTGATATACTTTAGGTATAGCAGATATAATAATTCATATGATTAATGAAGTTGGCTCCAACAGCTTCCTAGTATGATCTCCGGGTGTTAAGTACAAGTACCCTAGCATTAGTGATGTGTACAGTAAGTGATTGGACTGCCTGGTGGACATTGGTTATACTGTCCATGAAGATCACAAAACAAGTAATAATTTTTAAGAATTCACATTTGCCATAGTTCAAAACATAAGGTAAAGAAGGCCATTCTGCCATACATTTTGAATCTCAACAGCCACAAGCCTAGGATGCACTCTGGGTGACCAAATTCACCAATTGTATAATAGGTCATGAGAAAGATCACCTGCTTAACAACAGGAATGAGTTTAGGTAATGATTGTCTCAGTTATTATTCTCTGTAGAACTTGAAATGATTAATCACTGAAAATGAGTGTTGAAGCTGGATGTATGTAAACAGTATATATTCAGTGTAGTATGGCTACTGATGTGACTTGCTACCTATATCTGTATATTAGATTGAGATCCCTCTTGGAAGAGCATAACTAAGACAGAAGCTTCAGGCTTTGTCTCATTGTAGGACTAAGGATAGAGAGGAGGAACCTCCATTCCCCTCGCTCCGTCCCCTTCGGTCACCTTTTCTGACACAAAAGGAACATGACGGCTGTAATTTTCTTCCTTCCCATAGAGGAGTGGGCAGCCAGGCAGTGTTTCTCTGTGTCTCACTCTTATTTGCACAATTCATCCAGGTTTGTTACTTCCTCATCAATCCCCTTGGAAATGAGTCTGCATTTACATGGCTTTATTGTTATTTATTTATTTATTTATTCATGTATATTATATACATATTTATTTGCTAATATAGTAAAGTCTAATAAATATTAAATATCTGCAAATGTTTGGTATATACATTATCAGTACAGTATATTGGTTGTACAACTCACATGGTATCTTCCATTAAGCAATGATGTTCACTTTGCCACATGAACGTCATCCAGAAGTGGGATGGCACTGTACTGGTGAATTAATGCATTTGTGGTATCCTGTTTTCATCTGAGAAACTTAAAAGCTGGTAAACACATGTAGCTTACAAGAATAAGAATGTCTGATACATGACAATTTTTTTCAAAAATCTTAAATAAGTTTGACAGTCCCAGTAATTAGATTTTAAACGGTTGGTTGAATACATGCCAGAGTGCAAAATGTTAATCCTCTTCAGAGTTTAGTCTATTATATAGCTGGCCCTGACAATAGCGAGCATATGGAAAAGGCAGCTGTACAAGATACGTGAATCCAAATACATATTCAGTTCACGATTGTTACAGGCTATTCTGGGTAAAGCGAAACAAACGATTAGTATTTTGAATTCAGTAAATGAAAACCATCATTCACCGTCTATAATAAGTTTCGTAATATTTGAACACAAAAGCAAGTCAGTAGTACTTGATGAGAATGAGATGCAATTGAATTTCTGCGTGGTCAAGGGACCGCCTCTAGGCAATGGGACACGTGGACTTTGGACTAAATATATATCTAAATTCTAAGAAGTAGCATTTAACAACTACTCTATCGGTCTGCGACTGCTAATGCATTTTTGATTGAGCGCTATGCTTGGAGCTGGGACCGTGAGGCAGAGCCGGAACCGCATCGACGTATATTTGCAGTTAGTTGGAACTAGAGCTGGGCAGGATCCGACTTTTTATGTACTCACGAATCCGATTACTTGGTCTGGCGGATCCGTGGAATCCGGATCCGAGTACTTGAGCACGGGGTGGCGCGGCGCTGGATTTGCCTGAGAGCGGGATCCGACTGGCTGCCCTCGGACGAATCCAAGCAGAGCGGTACTCGTCTCGCTGCTTGGATTCGTCTCCCCGCGCGGTAATCGTTTAGACTCAGTGGTCCTGGAGTCCCACAGTAGCCTTCAGACGAAGGCTACTGACGAGACTAATAATTTCTGGAAAACAATTAACACGCCGTTTAATAGAGGAAGGATGTTAGATTTATTAGAATTTATTTCGCTTTGCACAATTACATAAGTCTATGGCCATATGACTATGAAGACTGTCGCGTTCCCCCCTGTCTCTGTGGTGTCAAGGCTGCAACTGCAACTGAAACTTTTTTTTTTTTGGCCATTACCCTGGCATAGGTATTAGGCCATTTTTGCTATTTTAACTTTTAACTTTTTCTTTATTTCAGTTTTGTTATTTATATATACGCGGGACTATTTATATGGTACGTTCTGACGTCACAGCGTATCAGCCAATCAGCCTTCGGAGAAATTGAGGCATGAATGGCAACACTAAATTCATAATCTAAATGTCTCTCGCTGACTAATTTATATAGATATTATTTCTAGCCAATTCTGCTTTTTTTTTTTTTACTAATAATTAAATCATGAAGCCCAAAAAGCGAAAAACAATAGTGAATGATCCCCAGATCCATCAGGATTCACCTCTGCCAGGAAAGTAATGTATCTGAGTACCGGATTCTTCAGGATTCGCCTCAGCCAGCAAGTAATCGTCAGTGGATTCGAGTACCAGAGGCTGGTAATCGAATCCCTCCTGCCTTGTCGGATCCGTTGGATCCGGATCCAGTACTCGGATCCCGCCCAGCCCTATAGTTGGAACTGCCTGCGACCGCGAGAGAAAGGGGAACCTGGACTGCCTGGGATTATTATTATTATTATTATTATTATTATTATTATTATTATTATTATTATTATTATTGTTGTTGTTGTTGTTATTGTTATTATTATTAGTAGTAGTAGTAGCATTATTATTATTATTATTATTATTATTATTATTATTATTATTATTATTATTATTATTGTTGTTATCATTATCATTAATATTATTGGTATTATAATCATTGTTATTATCATTATCATTATTGTCATTATTATTATTATTATTATTATTATTATTATTATTATTATTATTATTATCATTATTGCTATTATAATTATTATTATTATTATTATTACTATTATATTATTATTATTATTATTATTATTATTATTATTATTATTATTATCAATATGATTAGGGAATTACCATACTCAATGTTACTGCTAATACTACTGTATTATAATATATATATATATATATATATATATATATATATATATATATATATATATATATATATATATATATATATATATATATATATATATATATAGGCGGCGAGGTAGAACCGGTTCCGGAACCGGTTCCCAAGGTTCTCACTGCTCACAGAATCGGAACCGTAGGTTCCAAATAATACGGTTCTTGCCCAGCCTTAGGTAGGAATAGGTAGGAATCATGAACAGAGTATAGTAGGCTACAATTCGAAGAGCTAGTTGTGAGATCAGAGGGTAAGTAGGTAGGAAGATCCTTACAATACATTTTTTTTTATTTACTACTTTCTAAGCAATTATAAAAATTGAGGTAAGACAGACATCAGCAACCAATAAAAATAATGTGAGTCAAGTTTTCTGCGGAGTTAACGCCACGCCACTCGGCCGACGGCCACGGCACAAGTGCTACAACAATCGAGGAAAGTTCCTCAACCATCTGGTAGGTATCTTATATTTTGAACGTGTTGTCAAATGCCTTTGAGCCTTTATCGAGAAATTACCATCACTTGCGGATCCCATATTGCACCAAGGAGAAATTTTGACCTGTGACCGTGAACAATGTGGGATGACTTTTCAGGCTATGTTCATGATTGGATCCCCACCCATGAAAGACTCCTACTATTAGAATTGTCTGTTCTGTTGCAGTGCATTAATACAAACAAAATTTGATAATAAATTATGAATGGAATATAACATTTCTTCATGCAGTGAAATGAATTTGTAGGGAATGCAGAAATGACTAAAGCTACCATGGTGAATGTATGCATGAGCGGTGTGGTGTTCAGAGTTCAGTTTAATCAGTTGTTTCAGTAATGGAAATAACTATTAACTTATTCGCATTTTCACACCAACTTTTAATTTCTGAGCCTCTTTCTTTCATGATCGATATAATGAAGAGATAAGCAGTGAAATATACTGAATTGAATTAATTAAAAAACTAACCCTCTGATGGAAATGCTGACAATATTTCAGTATTATCCCCAAAATAACATTAAACTAATACATGTAAGGGACATTCCAGGAGGACTGTAATGGATTCTTTAGAGAGGCAAGGGAGTTTTCCCAGAGACAAGAGCGAGGATACACTTTTAAAGTCCCTGGACAGACTGGAACTAAAATATGAAGGAGCATTGCAAGAGTGGCAACAGATCTTGGTAAGTCCATCCTTTGTTATCCAACGTATTTATGTGAGGGAGGCGGGGTGCTGTACCCTTATTAAATGCGATAATTAAAGTACTTATGAGGGAAGCTGATCTTGGGAGATAGCTTGGACATTGGTCATTCCCTTTTGGCTGACCTTTCATACCACTGAAAACAGTTAACTATTGAGTAGGTTAAGCTTGTCACTTTATTTTTTTATTTATTTTTTTATTTTTTTATTTATTTTGTTTTCATAATAATGATAGAAACTTTAGATTTTCAGCTAGAATAAATGGGAAACTTTAATGTTTTACAATATGTGTATGTTCTCTGACTATTTCATGTCTACAATTAAAATTCTTTGTAACGATGTTTTCTGTGCCCTCGCTGGCCTAAACCCTCGGAAGGCTTATGGTCCTGATTGGGTACCTCCTATTGTTCTCAAAAACTGTGCTTCTGAACTTGCACCTTGCCTGGCCAAACTCTTTCAACTTTGTCTATCGACTTCTACCTTTCCTTCCTGCTGGAAGTTTGCCTACATTCAGCCTGTTCCTAAAAAGGGTGACCGTTCCAATCCCTCAAACTACTGCCCTATAGCTTTAATCTCTTGCTTGTCTAAAGTTTTTTAATCTATCCTGAATAGGAAGATTCTCAAACATCTGTCACTTCACAATCTTCTGTCTGATCGCCAGTATGGCTTCCGTCAAGGTTGCTCTACTGGTGATCTTCTGGCTTTCCTTACTGAGTCTTGGTCATCCTCTTTTACAGATTTTGGTGAAACTTTTGCTGTAGCGTTAGACATATCAAAAGCTTTTGATAGAGTCTGGCATAAAGCTTTGATTTCAAAACTGCCCTCCTACGGCTTCTATCCTTCTCTCTGCAACTTTATCTCAAGTTTCCTTTCTGGGTGTTCTATTGCTGCTGTGGTAGATGACCACTGTTCTTCTCCTAAATATATTAATAGTGGTGTTCCTCAGGGTTCTGTCCTGTCACCCACTCTCTTTCTATTATTCATTAATGACCTTCTTAACCAAACTTCTTGCCCTATCCACTCCTATGCTGATGATACCACCCTACATCTTTCCACGTCCTTTCAGAGACGACCAACCCTTCAGGAAGTCAACAGATCACGCAGGGACGCCACAGAACGCCTGACTTCCGATCTTTCTAAGATTTCCGATTGGGGCAGAGAAAATCTAGTAGTTTTCAATGCCTCAAAAACTCAATTCCTCCATCTATCAACTCGACACAACCTTCCAGACAACTATCCCCTCTTCTTCAATGACACTCAACTGTCTCCCTCTTCCACAATGACACTCAACTGTCTCCCTCCTCCACAATGAATATCCTCGGTCTGTCCTTTGCTCACAATCTTAACTGGAAACTTCACATCTCATCTCTTGCTAAAACAGCTTCTATGAAGTTAGGTGTTCTGAGGTGTCTCCACCAGTTTTTCTCACCCCTCCAACTGCTAACTCTGTACAAGGGCCTTATCCGCCCTTGTATGGAGTACTCTTCGCATGTTTGGGGGGGTTCCAGTCACACAGTTTTACTAGATAGGGTGGAATCTAAAGCTTTTCGTCTCATCAACTCCCCTCTGACTAACTGTCTTCAGCCTCTTTCTCACCGCCGAAATGTTGCATCTCTTTCTATCTTTTATCGCTATTTTCATGCTAACTGCTCTACTGATCTTGCTAACTGCATGCCTCCCCTCCTCCTGTGGCCTCGCTGCACAAGGCTTTCTTCTTCCTCTCATCCCTATTCTGTCCAACTCTCTAATGCAAGAGTTAACCAGTACTCTCAATCTTTTATCCCTTTCACTGGTAAACTCTGGAACTCCCTCCCTGCATCTGTATTTTCGACTTCCTACAACTTGTTTTTTTTTAAGAGGGAGGTATCGAAGCATTTGCTCCACAATTTTGGCTGACGCTTTACCACTTTTTAGAGAGCCAGCACTCAAGTGGGCCTTTTTTTTTTATTTTTATTATTTTATTTATTTATTTATTTATTTTTTTTTTTTGCCCTTGGCTGGCTCATAAAAAAAAAAAAAAAAATGATTCTCTGTTAATAGAAAGTGGTTCAGGAGAAGGATGTTCCACAATCCCCAGGAAGCAGCAAGCCCCTTCCTAAGCGACTTCCAAAACTGGTAAGTATACATGCCTTGTGATAACTATTATTGTGCTTGTACCTACATATGGCTCAGCTATGTGCCAAGTAAAAGGGATGACTCCTTAACTGAAATATCACTTACCTGTGCTTTATATTCTATGCTCACCTGTTTATGTATGTGATACTTTAGGCTATGCTGAGTGACATTAATGGAAGCTTGCCAGGTGAAGCGGCTATTAGGATGAAGCTTGTGAAGGTGGTGAGTCAGTGCAAGATGCAGGAGATGCAGGTCAGGGCACTGGAACAGACCCTGCAAGACCAAAAAAGAAGTTAGCAATGGAGAAAAACCAACACACGCAATTACAACAACAACTCCAAACTGTATTACACAGGAAAGAGGAGGCACAAAATTTAACACAAAAAGTAAAAGCCAACTTAGAGAGAGAATCACCTCTTGCTGAAATTGCTCAGAGGTAAGATGTGTAGCATATTCTACTATCATCCTGTAGGATATGCAGTGCTTGAGTGTAGCACTTGGTGTGCCTTGTCTCTATCCAATGCTTTAATCCAGTACAATTTAATCTCAGTCATGGATATTTCTTACACATCCTTCCTCTGTAATCTAATTCACTTTTACTATTAATATTTTTACATATCAGGCAAGTTTGATCTCTTTTAATCTTTTACTTTGTATTCATAGTCTTGTTCTTCCATCATCCTGTTAAAACATTATTTCTATCAGTATGATTGAATTTCCCTATTAACATTATAATTAAAAAAGTTCACTTTTTTTTTCTTTCATCACTATTATTTTTCATATATAATATTTATATTGTAAATGTGGCAAACTTTGTACCAATTTTGTTGCAGCTCTGTTCTCCCTCCAATTTACACTTCTATTAATAATATAATGATGAACCTTTGTATCAACAGGGCACTGGCAGAAAATGCAGAAAAATTAGCAAAGATAAATGAGGAAGTTGTGAAGATAAGAAGAGAAGCCATAGATTTGGTGCAGGCACATCAAATTATAAATGAGCTGCAGAGACAAGTGGATGCTTCCTGCAACAGAGTCACAACCTTGGAGGAAAAAAAGACACTGGCACGGGGGAGGATGAGGAGTTTGCTTGCAGAGGAAACCATACTTTCCCAAAATATGAAAGCTTCTGTCACAAAGGTTGGAACTGTTCTTATTCTTATACTTCTCAAACAATTGAAGTAAGCATGTGCATCTCATCTTTCCTGAAGCTTCTATCTATAGATTTCATTCCTGCATATTCAACTTTCCTTTGACTCTCCCATCTTTGTCAAATATACTTGAAGTATGTAGATGAAGTATATAATGCCAAGATGTATAAACTAATTTTTCTTGCTCTTGCAGGTATGTGCTGAGCAGAAAGAACATGCAGTTGAGATGAATGAGAAGTTTCATATTTTGTGGTCCAATGTAGAGCTGTTGTTGGGGTGCTGTGATATGCTTCTGAAACTGACAAGACCTGAAGTAGAGGCTCTCAAATTAGATGGTCACCAAGCTGATGCTTCAAACAGAATACAGACAGTTAGCTCCCATTCTCAGGTTGAAATTAGAGATGATCATTCCCAAGTTGTATCTGCAGAAGCCCAGGCTGATATCAGTCAAGTGCACTCTCTTGGCCAAGATGTAACTCAGCATGAAGATTTTTCTCAAAGGGTAGATTCACTTGCTAGTAGTCTAACTGAAAGAGATCATAAGAACCATATTTTATCTGTGGGTGGTGACAATCAGCTTGATGGTGGGAATACTGAAGTTTTTTTGGAGCCCATTGCTGATGAAGATCAGCATGAAAGAGATACTGTTACAGATAAACAAGATATTGAGAACCATATTTTATCTGTGGTTGATGGCAATCAGTTTGATGGTGAAAATACTGAAATTTGTTTGGAGGCCATAGCTGATGAAGATCAACGTGAAAGAGATGCTGTTACAGATAAGCAAGAAATGGAACTTTTTGAAGTCCAGTCTGTTGAAAAGCAAACTGAAATTCAGATTGAACATCCACTTCTAAATCAGACTGAGCTTGATTTAAACACAGAACTACTCCATGAAAGCCCTTCAGCTGTTTTGACACAAAATGAGAGATCTTATAAAGCTGCAGAAAACTTACCTTCATCTGAATCTAATCAAAAAGATGTAACAGCTACTTCAGAAATTCAGTTAGAACATGATATTTTGCATACAGACACATCAGTGAATTTTGCAGAAGTGCAATGCTCTCCTTGTTACAGTGGAAATGAGAAATGTTTTTTAACAAACAAAGATCTGCTAGACACTGATGGGGCTTTTCAAAGCAGCCTGTCCTCTTCAATTGCTTCCCAGAATAACCAGCCTATAGCAAATGCAGCTACTCCACAAGTCTGTAACACAGTAAGTACATGCACATTAACAAGCAACTTTTCCCAGCCTTATATATCACATGTGTCAGCTTCCTCATCACTTAAGACATTTGCTGTCAGTCAAATAGAAAGCAGAACATCAGATGAAAACACAATTTCTACACATACAGAGGAGAAACAAGTAGAAGAGAGTTCTGCTTTGGCCCATGAAGTGATGGAAATAGATGCAAGCATGAAACAAATTGAAGATTCTACACAGCAAGAGAAAAGTGATAGTTCATCAGCATATCAAGGGAAATGCATACTAAACAGTTCTGCCATTCTTTCAGCAGAGGAAGATTCTTCACATAACACTGCTCTGAATAATAATTCTCCTGCCACACAGACTCCCATCACAACTGTGGTAATGACAGCAGAGGATATCCCTTTAACCAATAAACTGAGCACAACTGCTCCACTACATTTTAGCCAAACAGGAGGAAATATAGTTATGCCCTCAGAGAAGCAACTCCAAGATGTTGAGGTGCCTGATTTAGACAAACAAATTTCTTGCAATATTTCTTCTGCAAGTCTTGTGTCAGAGCAGACAGACAAGCAGCCTAC
>NC_059289.1:7079336-7094336 GCF_017591435.1 Portunus trituberculatus | reverse complement strand
GCATATTACACTAGTTAGTGATACCGGTCTGTAATTTAAAGGTTCTTCCTTCCTTCCGCTCTTATATATGGGAACCACCTCAGCTCTTTTCCTATCTACTGGTACTGTTCCATTTTCTGTTGAGCATTTTATAATGTATATAGGACTTGCTAGTTCTTCCCTACTTTCTTTCAGTATTCTGCCTGAGACTTCATCCGGTCCCATTGCCTTCCCTTCATCCAATTCCTTCATTAACTCTTTATTTCAAGCTTGGTTACTTTAACCTCTTTCATATAGACGGTCTCTCTATTACCGTGTGGCCTTTCAAATTTGGATTCCTCAGTAAAGACCTCCTGGAATTTATTATTTGATAGTTCTACCATACTTTTTGGGTCTTCCACCATCCCGTTCTCTCCTTTTAACTTTGCTTTTGTTTCTTTTTGCCTATTTTTTCCATTTATGAATTTGTAGAATAATTTCGGTTGCTCCTTACATTTTTCGACAATGTCCTTCTCATAGTTCCTTCCTCACCTTAACATATTCATTTCTCGCTGCCTTGAAATTTCCTTATTTACTGGGTTTCTATTTCTCCTCCACCTTTTCCATGCTCCATCTCTCTTCTCCTTTGCCCTAGCACACCTTGCGTTAAACCAATCTTTCTTTCCTTCTTCTTTAGGTCTATATTTCGGGACATATTCCCTGACTCCTGTTTTGTATATTTCCAGAAATAAGTTATACTTATCTTGCACTGTCTCTTGAGTTTTGAGTTTTCCATCTCCCAGTTAACGTATTTGAAGTAGTTCTTTAGATCCTCAATATCAGCCTTTATGTAATTTAATCGGTCTCCTTTGTATGAATCGTTTCTTATCTTCCTTTCCCTCTTCTATATCCATTTCTAATATTACATGGTCACTCTTTCCCAATGGACACTTGTAACTTATATAATCGTTCATTTGTATATCCCTTGTAAAAACTAGGTCCAATCTCACTGGCTCGTCGTTTCCTCTGAATCTTGTGTTTTCCTGTACTCTTCGGTCCATCATATCTATCATTAGGTTCAGGAATCTTTCTCCCCAGGCTTCTTCCCCATACCACTTTCATAATTTTCCCAGTCCACTTCTTTACAGTTGAAATCTACTAATATCACTTTTCTCCTTTTTTCCATGATTCTCGTTAGACTCCTTATTGTCATTTATCATGTCTTTATATTCTTGATTGGTTCATGAATTTGTTTTTGGTGGCACATATGTTACAGTAATTAACTCTTTTTTATTAATATGCATCTTAACATACAGTACTTCTGCTTTTCCTTCCCCACATTCCACTTGGTTTATCACCATCTCCTTCCTGAACATTATCATGACTCCTCCTCCTTTACTCCCTGTTTCTCCTCCATACATTATGTCTATTATCCAAGTCTATTTTAATTGCCTCATTTAGTTTTGTTTCAGCCAGGCATACAATATCCGGTTCTTCTTTCTTTATGTAATCTCTTAATTCTAATTTACTTAATAAAACCCCGTCTATGTTCGTATACATAATTTTTAGTCTCTTGCCTTTATCACTTTTAGTTAAACTTGTTCCACTTTTTCCTCTTCCTTCTCTTTTAAATACCATTTCCTTATCCTGTCTCCTAGAATTCTCCAAAAAAAAAAAATGCCTTTTTTTTCCTCTTCTGATCTTTCATTATTTTTTTCCCTTATTGTTGCCGCCAGTTCGTTGTATCTCTTCCTTTCTTCCTCATTTCTATTTTTCTTTATATATATATATATATATATATATATATATATATATATATATATATATATATATATATATATATATATATATATATATATATATATATATATCCTTGCAACCTTTTGTTTCTCTGAGTTTAGTTGTTCTATATAATATTTCTTCTGTTGCTGCTTGTGATTTTAGTAGCATCTTAATTGGTCTCGTTGTTCCTTCTTGATATGGTCCCATTCTGTTTATTTCTTCTACTTCTTCTTCTAAGTTCTGCCTATCTCCGTCGTTTAGATTTTTTAGTAGGTCTTTGACTAATTTAATTTCTTTTTCTCTTCTTGGTCTATATTTTATATATTTTTCTTTTAGTGTGTGTGTGTGTGTTTCACTGTTTGATCTGCTGCAGTCTGACGAGACAGCCAGACGTTACCCTACGGAACGAGCTCAGAGCTCATTATTTCCGATCTTCCGATGGCCTGAGACCAGGCGTGTGTGTGTGTGTGTGTGTGTGTGTGTGTGTGTGTGTGTGTGTGTGTGTGTGTGTGTGTGTGTGTGTGTGTGTGTGTGTTTGTGTGTATGTTTGGTGCGTGTGCGTGTGCGTGTGTGTGTGCGCGTGTGCGTGTGTGTGTGTGTGTCATAGCTTCTTTTATCAATCTTGCTCGATGTCACTCCCTAATCACTATTTTTACCTACACAATCAACACTATATTTTTGCATACCATTTTTACCTACACAGTCAACACTAAAAAAAATTGCTTTCCACAATAACACAAACCAAAAATACCTCAGAACACTGGTATTTTTCCTGCCTTGAGTTGCATTTTAAGTTTCTCCCGTTATCTGCTTCAAGTTTTTAGTGTTGTGACTTGCTACTATTAAAAAGGGACGGTGGATTGAGCGACACGGAGGTAGCGAGAGAGGTAGGGTCCAGCAGGGCTGAAGAGTGTGTGAACTGTTGTTCTCGTCCTAAGCAGGATTGGTTTTATTTAAATCAAATTAAATCGCGTAATTTGAATAGATTTAAATCGGGTTAAAAACTTTTGATCAAAATTATCAAAATTAAATCAATAATGTATTAAAACAATTCAAGTATTGTACTGACAAAAATCACTTGGATAAAGATACTTTTCAAAATATGCTCTTAAAATGTGTAATATTGAGTAAAAAACTAGTGATGTAAATCAAAATATTACATACTATAATGGATGATGGTGCTGACTACCTGCATTCTTGTCTCTTCAACAGGTTTGTGATGGGGCAGGAATGTATCACCACCACCGTTTGGTGCGGAGTCACTCTTTTCCATTACAATTTGATTAATTTAATAAAGGTTGTTTTGGGGAGCAAGCATCTTTTATTTAATTATTGCAACACTACTAAAACATCTACGGACAGCCTGCCTTCGGAATATTTTTGACTTAAAAATGCCTAAAAGACCTAAGATAATATCTAGTCGCAGGTATTCAGGCGTACAGTATTTTAGGTATCACTTTTGGCGTTTTTCATGCTTACTTTTACAATATTTTGCAATTTTTAGGCATTATTTTTCAATTTCAGTATAACTTTAGGAGGCACTTTGAACAACTTTCTAAGTAAAATGCTTAAATATTTTTTGCGGTTTTTATGTAGCTTTTTACAATTTCCTAAGCTTTCATTGTGCCATTAAGGGTTATACTTTTTTGTCCATCCTATTCAGCAGCAAGCACGCGAGGTCATCCTGGGCTAGGTTGGCGGGCGGGCGGGCGGGCGGAGAGACAGACAGGCTGCACACTCCTCCAGCTGTAGCTATAACAGATGGTGGTGGTGACCGCAGGGTAAGCAAAGAAGCGAGGCATGTGCTAATAATGTATCTACTATATCACGATATAAGTTGTAGTATATTTGAGCTTCAGCAGATCAAGACCAGGGAAAGAAAAAAAAAAAAACCTTTCAAATCCTTGGTATGTATTCACTTCCTGCTTCCCTCCTGTGCCATCTTCTTAGTGAGGGAGTGTAGCGAGCATGCTGGCTAGTCACACATCACCAGCTGTGCGTCGCGCTGTGTCTGGCTGCCAAGCCATGACAGTAAATTAGTACCAAGTAGTATGTAGTTCTTAAGGGTAGTAGTAGTAGTAGTAGTAGTAGTAGTAGTAGTAGTAGTAGTAGTGTGATTGTCACTCACACTATTGCAAGATGTGTTCAAGTGTGAAGGTGAGGCCTCTCTAAACTGTCAATGTCACTCTACGGTGTGTCTTCTTAAACTTGTCAGTCCTTCACCTCTTCATTTAGCAGCAGCCTAAAGAAGTTAGTGTGGTATTTTGTTATCGTTGGCATACATGAACATGCATTTTGTCTCACAAGTATTACTAAGATCAGTGATTTACGGATAGGTTGTTCTTTATGATTACGTATAATTTAATCTCGCCATATATATTTGTCATGAGTATTGATATAATTTTTGTAGTTTTCCTCAACGTATTGTTGAATATGTGTTCCTGGAATGCGTGTAAATCTATTCTTAAGTTGTAATAAATCTGTGTTTCTGAGAGTGTAATTCTTCACCCTCAGACGTTGACGAGTGCGTGGAGTCGCCCAGATCCTCTCCCTGTGGACCATCCCCTCAGCAGTGTTCGATCCGCCCAGCAGCAGCAACGGTCAGGAGAAGGCGGTCATTGAAGTGTCAAGTCCCCAAGCTGGCATGGTGGTGGGTGTTGTGCTGGGCTCCCTTGGGGTTCTTTGCCTAGTTGTTGGGGTAAGTCAAATAGTTTTTCACTCCTTTATGCTCTGGGGTCTTGCTGTGTATGCCTTTTTGCTGTGTTGTTCTGTGGCTAAGATCTCGTAATTAAGATGTGCATGTGATTCCTCCAAAATTTAAACAGTTCCCAAATCATTCTTGACACATTGAAAATATTCCAATACTGTATAGTTAGTCCACCCATTCTTCAAAGGTTTTTTTATCTCTTTTTTGTATCTCACCTGCAACATTTTGACTCTAAAGACGTTTGTCAAGTTGTTGAAGATTCGTCGACTTGTTATCATTGTACCACACGGGCTGGGATTTTCATTGAAAGAAAACTCTCTTCCAAGTCAATTTTACATATATTTCAAATATAATAAAGTACATTCGAACAAAAAACGATGAAAGTGACTCGGCACTCTGAACCAACAACAGAGAAACACAAGAGGCACCCTTAACACTCTCTCCCCACTTGAATACACCACTTAACTCCACATAATGTGTGTGTGTGTGTGTGTGTGTGTGTGTGTGTGTGTGTGTGTGTGTGGACGAGGAGCGTGGGATCGTCGCGTTGCATGTTCAGTGTTGTCGTGGACGGGCATGAATATTTTTTGCAATTTTGACCCCAATTGCAGACAAACTCAAAATCAGTTGTGTGTGGCCACAGACAACTGCACATTTGCACTCATGGCTACGGTCAGGAAGAAACTGAATGACACTGTTGCATCACTCAACGATGATACACCACGCGGATAGGCAAAAATGGGTACAATACCCTGTTGCATGATATTGTATCACAGTGTGATACGCAACGATGAAACGATGCGTGGAAATTCAGTAAGTGTGTACACACCTTTAGAAAGTGTTCGTGTTGATGATGTCAGTGTGCTGTGTATTGGTGGTGTTGGTGGTGATTGTGGTGGTAACTATTGGTGGTGTGTTTGCTTGTTTTGCATCGTGAATATTGATTGATTGACTGGCTGAAAGATTGACGGATTGATGGATAGATTGCCTGTCTAACTAATAGATTCACTGACTGACTGATATTTGGACTGACTGACTGACTGACTGATTAAATGAATAAACTACTAACTAAATGACTGACTATCTAGCTGACTGACTATTTGGCTAACTGACTGAATGGGCAGATGCGGGAACTGGCAGTGGTTGTGGTGGTGGTGGTGGTAGTGGCGGTGGTGGTATTTATATGCTTGTGTGAAGATAGATGGATAAGCGGGTAATTTGATGGGTTGATAGATACGGAAATGGACAGTTGGACAAACAAACAGATAGATGGATAGGCAGGCAGATAGATGAGTCAATGAATTCGTATATAAATAATAATATAGATGTGTATGTAGATAGAAAAAGTCTATATTGCTCTACTTAGTATCCTGTCACCCTGGTTTATTGTCAGAAATACTCGTATATCAGGCGGTAGAAATAGAGAATGAGAAAAATAGTACAGTCTGCCTTTTAAGCACCTTGTTTATTGCCTCGCGGGAGTTGCCAACACTCGCTGTACAACAAGATACAATTTAATATTTCCTGCTTTGACAAATAACAAAAGCTGGACACGATAACGAAGAGGAAGATGTCACAATAACCAATAAATCGACATGTGGTATTTGTATAAGCATAGCGTCTCATTAATAAGAGATTTAGTAACAGATAGTTATCATAAACATATATACATGCGTCCTGTCTTCACAGACAACATTTTGCTACGGCAGTAGGCTTTTAGCGGTGGAGGTGGTGAACACAGTTGTGGCGGTGGGCTATACTGACCCATGCACACCCACACCCACACCCACACCCATAGACGCACACACACACACACCCACACCCACAGACACACACACACACACCCAAATAAAGTGAAGTGTTGCTATATTACCGACAGTTTTCAAGAAGCACCAACCACCAGCAGCAAGCCTTCACCCCAACACTCCACACTGCCTAATCTTCGTCTATTAAAGGTATTTATAAGGCTATTCAGTTAAGGTTAGGTTTTCTTTACATATGAGAGTGAAAACAGTACGCAAATATTTTAAAGTAATGGTATAAGGACCATCAAAAAGAGCAAGGCGTCTGTATTACCCTCTCATATTTGTTTCCTTCATCTACCATAGGCCAAACATGTGTCAGAATGCAGCCACCAGTCTAACATTTCATATAATCTAGTCAAAATTTCTCTCTGTGGCTTAATTTTAGTTTGGTGAGATGATAAAGACTATATATGGATGTCCTGCCGCCACTGTTCCCGGGGTTTTCTCCGGGACGCCTCCCCGGCGGTCCCCTAGCCATCACCTACCCACGCCATCACCCTTCTATCGTCAGCCTGCTGGGTCAAATACTTTTTTTTCGAATATTTCCTGACGGTAATATTGCGCTTCCATGGTATGTTTTTATGGTTTCTATAAATGTTTCGTCGTGTTTGAAGTGTGTTCCGCGCCTGTGCTGGGTAAATATGTGGCGTTTAGTGGTGTTTTATGGCGTATGTTAAAGGCTTTTAACGCTCAAAATTTCCCACTTGGAGTTTTGAGCTTTTTCATTTCAAGGTATAAGTGGGCCTTTATGGTAGCAAAAGAGTGCCTGTCCTCTTTTAAGTGTGAAATCAATCTAATGAGTGAAATATGTGGACTTTGAAATGGTGTTTGGGGCTGTTGTAAAAAGCTCTTATTTTTCATTATTTTATTTGCTCACGTTTCTGCTTCTCGGTCTAACTCGCTGTAGAATTCCCTAAAAGATAGCTCAGAGTCCCAGAAGTGTGATAAAATACTAGCCAAGTGAAAATGGCTTGACTTTACAGGACGTTTTAAGAGATTTATGGGTTAAAATGTTTTGTACTTTTAACGTACTTAATTTAGACCTTTTTAAAACCAGTTAAGCTGGAGATATTTTGATATTTTCAAAATTAGTTTAAGTATTTATCACGTCATAAAATAACAAGCATTTGGCCGTGGCTTCGTTTTTTCTAAAAGTCATTTTTGAAATCAAATGATTTACGTAATTTAGCCGAGTCCTCCCTTTCCGTTCTCTTTCCGATGACCAGCATAGCCCCAGGCTGGCGCCGCTTTTCCAAATCCGCAGTTCGTCGATATTTTGCCTAATATCTAGTGATTTCTACGTGTTTTCGTGTTTCGAGGTTCAGGTGTGTAGATAATTGTAGCAGGAGGAGGAAGAAAGGAGAAATAAAGGAATATAGGAGAAAGAAAGGAGAAATGGAGGAGGAAGAGGAGCAGCAGCAAAGGTACAATACTTAAGTCACCCTCCATTTCCTAAATATTTTGTCTAATATCTAACATTTTGATGTCTTTCTAGGCTCAGACGTGTAGATGGAAGCAATAGGAGGAAGAAGACGGAGAAATAATGGACGAGGACGAAGAAGAAATGAGAAATAGAGAAGGAATAGGAGAAGGAGCCAAGGTGTAATATTTAGGCAAGTGTCCTTTTTAATCCTAACGTTGTTTATAATGCATACTATTGGTTTTTGGGATAGATTTGCTTTGTTTTAAGCTTGTTCATTACTGTTGCAGGATGTTTGGAGTGTTATAAGTATGTTTAGGGGGTTCATTTCGTGTATTTTCAGTGTGTGTTAGATCTTTTACATATATTTACGTATCCTAAGTGTGTGGATTTAGGTGTGTGTGAGTATTAGCATATGTTGAGTGTGGTTTGGGACAACTTTTAGGGGTTAGTTGGTGTTCTGAGTGGGGTTTGGGTTTATTTCGAGTCTTATACATGGTGAGGTGTGTGTGTTAGTGGTCTTTTGGGTGTGTGGGGTGGTTATTTCAGTAAATATTGGGTGTTTCTAGTGAGTTTTGTGTGTTTGGAGGTATTTTAAGCTGTTCCATGGTTTTTTTTAGTGTGTTTTGGGATGTTATTGAGTTTTTTAAGCAGGTTTGGGTGTGTGGTTTTTGGTGGGTGTGTGTAAGAGTGAATTAGGTCTATACGAGGATTTTTCAGTATGTTTTGAGGCCATCAACAGGCTAGCTCCGTGTCAATGGGCCCTTATAACAACTGTCCATTATTGATTACCCGCTTCGTTTCCAGGTGACGACAGGCAGAATGAGGTGGACGTGGCGGAGGCTGTGGGCGGTCAATTCACGGCGCAGGTTACCCACACCTTGCACCACGCTGACTGCCCGCCGCTGTTCACAAAATTCGGGCAAGCCTGTATCTCCGTGTTCTGCCCTGGATATAGGAGTAAAGTAAGTTGTGGTTTTTGTTGTTGTTGTTCTTGTTTTCTGTTAAGATTTGTTTGCTCTCTCTCTCTCTCTCTCTCTCTCTCTCTCTCTCTCTTTCTTCTTCTTCTTCTTCTTCTTCTTCTCTTCTTCTAATACTACTACTACTACTACTGTTACTACTACTACTACCTACTACCGTTCTTTGACGACGCGTTACGTCAGCAGGTTCTCACGCCTGTCCCTTCTTGCATATATTCTGACCTGCTCTGTTTGATGAGGTGACGTGGGGCTAGGCTTACAGTGACATCTGTATGGCTTGTAACTGCTTAGGAGTAACGAGTATGAACTGCTTAGGAGTAACGAGTGTGAACTGCTTAGGGATAACGAGTGTGAACTCCTTAAATAGGACAAGTGTATTGCCACCAGCGGTGGACCGAGGGTAGCTAGGGCAAGGAGGGAGGTAAAGCCGGCAGTCTGTCGGTGGTGAAGCAGCTGTGCATATCCCATTATACCAGTTTGGATATATACCAGGGACCATTCTTTACACCACATGAACGCCAGAGATTGGTAAGAGTGCTTGTTGTGTTTGTGAAAGCATAGGAGTGTAACTGTATTTTGTATTTTGTGTTTTTTTGTTTTGTTTTTCCTCATGTAATATTAGTTAGCTACTCGTCTATTTGTTTGTTATGTACTTGTTAATGATTTTATTTATTTATTTTTTTTTTAATTCTGTTTGAGATGGTGAATATGTTGCTAATGCCGTTCGCACGCACGTTCGTGTTCACATGGGACAAGTAAAACACCAAAAGAAAGAACGAGTCTCGATAACCTGGCCTAGTAGCAATACACCACAAGGAAACACCTTGCCTAACACCCCTGAGTGGGTGTTATATCACTCATCCTCCGTCACTGGTGGTGTGACTTCCACTAGTGTTGAAGGAGAGGAAGGTATGGGACCGATAGCGGAGCGAGAGCAGACCGTACATGTGAATGCACCAGGACCTTGACCAGAGCGAGAGCGGAACCAGAGCATAGCAAGAACGAAGCGAGAACTTAGCGATAGTGTGAATCAAGCCTTAGCCTCAGGAGGTGAGGGGGCTTCGGCGCCGCGTCGAGAGCAAGCTTAGCTAGTGTAGTGTATTGGTGTTCACTATGTGTGTGTGTGTGTGTGTGTGTGTGTGTGTGTGTGTGTGTGTGTGTGTGTGTGTGTCTAGGGATGATATTGGTAACTAGTGTGTCTGTAATGTGTTTTGGGTGAGCTTTTTATATTTTGAGGTGTTGCAGGGTGTTTTGGGTTAGTTTTGGGTGATTTAAGTTGTTTGTGTGTGTGTCAGTTGTGTATGGTGTGTTTTGTGGTGTGGTGTCAGAATTGGTGCATACTGTGTCCTTGTAGTGAATTGTAAGTGCGTTTATTGGTACTATGAGGTTTTTCATGTTGGCAGTATCCAAGGGGATTTGACAAAGCTAAGTTCAATGATTTCAAATTGTTGACCAATATAACAGGTTCGGCAGTGTTCCAAATTGATATGGACAGTAAACTGAACAATTGTTTTTGTATTTTGTAAGCACGATCGACAATTTGGAAGTGATAATTTAGTGGGTAGGTTTGTGTGTGGGTGGGGTTAATTCACAGTACATAAACCGGAAAACATTAAGATGAAAATAATGACAAATATCTAATGCGATTCGCAATGTATATAGAGGTGGATGAAATTGAGCAACCTTGCTTATTGTAGATAACATTAATAAGGACCTTTGACTGTCTGTGTGGGAGTGTAAATTTTGTTGTTTGTCGGTTACTTGTAATTTAAGGAAACACGGAGAGCTAAGATGAACAGCATTGTGGTAACTTACTGCTAGGGTTTCTCTCTCTTAAAACACCATCTAGTCAATCTAAATTTACCTTATGATAGTCTAAACCATGAATAATAGTGATGTTGAAATACAAATCCAGCATTTCACTCACAGAGTGCAATAGTGGCAGAGCTGCAGACGACCCCCGCACGGAAGAGCAACAACAATCTGGCAGTCAGTCAGTCAGTCAGTTCTCCCACAGTGCTGGCAGTTGCATCCCGAACCAGCGCATATGTGACAGCATCAATGATTGCTGCAGTAACGGAGAGGTGAGGAGAAGGCCTTGCTTTTGTCAGTATCTGACATAAGGCTTAACTCATACCCTGAACTCCTTTGTTTCATATAAAAGTTGCAGATTTTCTTAAATTGTATACAGTACAATACAAAATCACAACTTGACAGTACTGAAGCAAATGCCTTTCTTGTGGCAGGATGAGTTTGTGCAGCTGTGTGGGATTGAGGAGTGCCGGGAGAAGAATATCGGGTGTGTGTGAGCCTGTTTACATCAACACTCGAGAGTCATACTACTGCCAGTGCCGGCCATGCAGTGTACAGACTCGTGTCAGAAAGTTCAAGTATGAAGGTGAGGCCTCCCTGAACTGTCAATGTCACTCTATGGTCTGTCTTCTTAAACTTGTCAGTCTTTCACCTCTTCATTTAGCAGCAGCCTAAAGAAGTTAGTGTGGTGTTCAAGGGTACTTTTGTTATTGTTGGCATACATCAACATGCATTTTGTCTCACGAGTATTACTAAGATCAGCGATTTATGGATAGGTTGTTCTTTATGATTAAGTATAATTTAATCTTGCCATATGCATTTGTCATGAGTACTGATATAATTTTTGTAGTTTTCCTCAACGTATTGTTGAATGTGTTCCTGGAATGCGTGTAAATCTATCGTTAAGTTGTAGTAAATCTGTGTTTCTGAGAGCGTAATTCTCCACCCTCAGACATTGACGAGTGCGTGGAGTCGCCCAGATCTTCTCCTGTGGACCATCCCCTCAGCAGTATTCGATCCGCCCAGCAGCAGTAACGGTTATGAGAAGGCGGTCATTGAAGTGTCAACTCCCCAAGCTGGCACCGTGGTGGGTGTTGTGCTGGGCTCCCTTGGGGTTCTTTGCCTAGCTGTTGGGGTAAGTCAAATAGTTTTTTACTTCTTTATACTGTGGGTTCTTGCTCTGGTTGTGTTGTGGCTGTGCTGTGGCAAAGATGGCGTAATTAAGCAGTGGGTGAAATTCTTCCAAACTTTAAACAATTCTAAATTGTTCTTGACACACTGAGAATATTCCATTACTATAAAGTTAGCTGACTCATACTTCATACTTTTTTTTTTTTTAATCTCACCTGCATCATTTTAAGTGTACAGATGCTTGTCAAGTTTCTGAAGATACGTCGACGTGTTATCATCCACGCAAGCTTCCCCAACCCAACCAGTGTACCACAAGACAACAGGTAGGACAGGAGGACAAGAGGAGGGAGTGAGCGGCTGCATGCACTATTGAACGGGACAGCATTACATTCTTCCCACAGTTGTATGACAACACTGAAGCAAGCCCAGAATAAAGTGTTGAGTGACCATGATGTGAGTATTGTGGTTTGTACATTACCCTTTTATCTCCTCGTGTCTCATTTTAAAAGGTTTTGTACTTTCTTGTTATTTATTTTTCAGGACTTAATAATGTTGACGCCATTTCAATGTTGTTCTGTCTATTGTTCCGGGAATCAGTACTACTAACGCTAAAGAAGTGAGGGAAGTGTTTGGAGTGAGCGTGCAAGACGTACAACAGACAACAGACTGCTACTGCCGGTGTAGCCAAAGGAACAAGAGGAGGCAGAGGAGGAGGAGGAAGAAGATAAACAAACATAAATAATAGGATAACAAAGGGCCACCAGGGCCCATCTAGGTTATCCTGTATCTGTCGCACAGCGACCTCATCATCAGTACTTAAAGATACACTTACAAGTACACAATACATTATATACTAATTCTAAATATTTGGCCCATTAACAGGGGTAAGTCCTGCAGCGAAATCCTCTACAATTTGTGGTCCCCATACATGGGGATCATGTCTTATTTAACTATAGTAAATTTCTTATAAAACTATCATGCAGTGCTATACATAATCATAAATCTAATAAATTTAAGTGCTTATCTAATCTGTTTTTAAACATTGTCAAACTAGTGCTATTTACAACCGTCTCTGGCAATGCATTCCAGAAGTCTACCACTCTATGACTAAAGAAATATTTTCTTATATCTAACCTGCAGCCTTGCTTTCTAATCTTCCTGCCATGATTTCTAGTCCTATTTCCCTCCTCTAAGGTAAAGAAAGATCTCACATCTATGTAGTTCGTATCTGAAAACATTTTAAATAACTCTATCATATCCTCTTATACATCTCCTCTCAAATGAAAACATGTTTAATTCCTTTAATCTATCTCTATACTCCAGGCGCTTTAATGCTGGTATCATCCTAGTTGCTCTTCTCTGAACTGCTTCTAACATGTTGATATCCTGCCTATAGTGGGGTGACCAGGCCTGTATGCAATACTCTAAATGGGGCCTAACATAGGAATTATATAAGCTACGCACCACTTCCTTACTTTTATAACTAACATTTCTATTTATAAAACCCAGGATCCTATTTGCCCTATTTCTTGCTTCTAAACATTGCTTTGAAAATTTCATAGTTCTGTCTATCACTACTCCTAAATCCTTTCCTCCTCTACTGCCTCTAGCCAACATCCCTCCATCTCATAGCTAAAGTTTGTGTTGTCTTTACCTAAATGCATAACCTGACACTTTTAGAATTAAACTCCATCTGCCACCTGTCTGCCCATGCTATCAGCCTGTCCAGGTCTCGTTGTATTCTGTAATTGTCCTTTTCACCCTGTACTGCACATGCTATCTTAGTATCATCTGCAAACTTTGATACTTTGCTACTAATTCCTATATCTAAATCGTTAATGTACACCAAGAAAAGAAGAGGTCCTAGCACTGATCCTTGGGGTACCCACTAACCACTTCCTTCCACTCAGACATTGCCCCATTTAATACTACTCTCTGTTTCCTATCAGAAAGCCATTCACTAATCCAATCAACTAACCTACCCCTATCCCATGTAGTCTCAATTTGTACACTAGCCTCCTATGCGGTACCTTATCAAATGCCTTGCTAAAATCTAGATATATAACATCTATGCTATTTCCATCATCTAACTCCTTGGTAATATATTCTAAGATATCGAGCAAATTTGTAAGACAGGACCTCCCTGATCTAAAGCCATGTTGGGTATCTCTAATTAATCTATTCTCATTTAAATGCTCCCAAATACTACCCTTAATGATTTTCTCTAGTATCTTACATACTATACTAGTTAAACTGATCGGTCTATAATTATTCGCATCATCCTTCCTACCTTTTTAAATATTGGAGTAACATTAGCTAACTTCCAGTCCTGAGGTATCTCAGCAAACCTAAGTGATCTTTCAAAGATTAACTTAAGTGCTTCAGAAATACTGTCTACACCCTCCTAAGTACTCTGGCATGTAGCTCATCAGGACCACTAGCTTTCCTATCGTCTAGTTCAAGAATAAATTTCCTAATAATTCCCGGTTTTATATCAATATTTTCTAAAGCTCTTAAACTACTCGTCGCACTGTTTGTAACAGGATTTCCTATTCTTTCCTAGTAAATACTGAAGAAAATTGTTCATTCAATAATTCTACTATGTCTTCATTTTGATCCACTACTACACCATCTTTTCTGAGTGGTCCAATCCTATCCTTATTTCTTTTATCACTGACCTTGTAATAACTATATAATTTTTGGGATCTTTACTCCCAGCTCTAGCTAGTTTTATCTCTGCCTGCCTTTTTTTTTTTTATAACCTTACTCAAATCATCCCTGACCTGTCTGTACCTAATCAAATCTACATCTTACTTTTCTGCAACTCTCTATGTGCTTCTTCTCTCTGATCTGGCTACCTATCTCATGAGTCCACCATAATGGCTTCCTGTTTCTCTGCCTTATATCTTTGTAAGGGATACACTGCATCACTATAGCCTTTACTACAATCTTAAAATATCCCACATCTCCTGTGCAGTTTTATTTCCAAAACTATCTTCCCAGTTTACTTCTCCTAATAACTGACGTAACCTACCATAATTGCCTTTCTGATAGTTTGGGACTCTAGTCTTATTCACTATATTATTCCTACTGGAATTAATGATAAATCTAATTATATGATGGTCACTGTTTGCTAAAGTCTCTCCTACCTCAACTTCCTTTAAACAATGCTCAATATTTGTTAGTACTATGTCTAAAACCTTCCTTAGTAGGTTTATCTACCATCTGCACTAAATAGTTATCCTGAAAACTTTCCATAAACTTATTTTCACTAGCATCTCCTACCATCCTCTAGTTTACTGACTTAAGATTAAAATCCCTAAGATAATTGTCTGACTAGTACATATTTATCTCATCTACCATAAGGTTGTCTACATCTGCTGACTGGTTAGGTGGCCTATAAAA
>NC_059289.1:7070363-7078836 GCF_017591435.1 Portunus trituberculatus | reverse complement strand
GGGGGAAACCGTAATTTGGGTTGGGGAAATGGGTGGGTTTTTTTCAAGAATTTTAACCGGGTTGGGAAGAGGGTGGGGTTGGGGCCCGCTCCACCCTCCCTTCCACCCAATCCAATCTTCGAAAAAGGAAAAGGAAAAAAAAAAAAAAAAAAAAACCCACCCCAAACAAAACAAACACCAAAAACCTTAAAAATAAATCCACTTCCTCCTCCTCCTCCCCACCTAAGGAGGAAGGAGGGCTGCCAAACAAATTTTACACAAAACATCACCCTCCCCCCCCACACAAACCACACACACACACACACACACACACACACACACACACACACACACACACAACCCACCCACAAGGCCCACAAACAAGACTTTTTCTCGTTCAAGATTTTAATTAAAGTTTTCTTGGTTCAAGAGGTTGGAGGATATTTTTCTTTTCAGTCAGGAATGAATGAATGAATGAATGAATAAATGAATGAATGAAAGATTTTATTTTTTTCTTTTCTTTTCAAATTTTCATGTAATCTTTCTTCTCTTCATCCACTGTGCTGATTCCATACATATTATCATCTTTTTAATTGCCAATCCACATCTTTCCGGAAACAATATTGACTTTTTTTTTTTTGCATTATAATCACAGTTCCTTATTTTTTTCAATTTCTTCAGATTAACGGTGCTCTTCCTTTCATTTTTAATCGCTTTATACATTAATTCTAAAGGAGAATTATAAATGACACTATCTCTTGACTGGAGGAAAAAGACGAAAGGAAAATAAAATAAAACTACTGCATTTCACTTTTCCGCATCACCACGCACTTTACATCCTCACCACACCTTAATCCGAGGAAATGACGCCCTCCCACAGCTGGCCACCGCACACCAGCACCACCACCGCCACTATAACCACAACACTAAAATCCGGCCACCCAAAAGGAACCGCAAAGACAAAGCTGGTCGGTCGTGCATTCCCAGAAAATTTTCGCGAAAACGTTTAACACGATAATCCCCGCTAAACATTTGTCACTTCCCCACACCAGTCCCTTCCTGTCCCTCCTCGTCCTTCCTTGTCCCTGCTTGTCCCTCCTTCCTAATACTCCTGCCTCTCTCCTCCTCCCTGTTATCACCCTCATCTATAATTACTCTCCCACCTTCCCGTAAACACAGCAAAACGTTTCCTAACATACCACGTACCACATACCGCAGCCTCTGAGATCCGTATTCTGAGACACTTTTCTTCCCTCACCGTGATTGTTTTCTAGGGCCACATGGACGTCTAGCCGGTTTATCAAGAGTCCTGTTGATAAGATAGAAATCTAGTTAATCGGTCGAACTATAAAATCTGTCCTTAAAACCAGCGCATCTTTAACTGGAGTGATTTGGAGGCAGTGGGGTGCGGAAGGCGTTCCAGGATGCCAAACCCGCACGTCTTCTCCTTCGTGTGTCTGAGATAAGAGAATGACGTATTGACACAAATGGCTTCTCTCTCTATCTAGGAAGAGTTAAATTAGATATATGAATGGTTCAAGCTCGCATCTCAACAGAAAAAAAAGATAAAGTCCGTCAAAATTAAGATGTATAAATGACAAGACACGTCTCTTCTCGATAGCAAGAGACATTTAAGGTCATAGTTAAAAGTTCCTTAGTGATTAATGAGGAAAGTTCAGTAATAATATAGTAGGAGGGTGGATGTGAAGTTGGCTCTCCTCTCAGGTAAATAGGATGCAAAGAAAGTTAGAAAAGAGGAATGAGAAGTTAAGAAAAGTGAAACAAAGAAATAATTAATCTACACACACTTTTACGAACAAAACTGTGTGTGGAAGTGACGTATGTTTTTCATTTAACTACAAAAGGAATGAAAATGAGGACAAAATGTTACTTTTTCATATAATTTTCTTTCTTTAACCTTTTTCTTAAACAATAATTCCCCCCAACACACGCCGGTAGCTCAGTGGTTAGAGCGCTGGCTTCACAAGCCAGAGGACCGCGGTTCGATTCCCCGGCCGGGTGGAGATATTTGGGGTGTCTCCTTTCACGTGTAGCCCCTGTTCACCTAGCAGTGAGTAGGTACGGGATGTAAATCGAGGAGTTGTGACCTTGTTGTCCCGGGTGTTGTGTGTGCCTGGTCTCAGGCATTATTTCCGAAGATCGGAAATAATGAGCTCTGAGCTCGTTCCGTAGGGTAACGTCTGGCTGTCTCGTCAGAGACTGTAGCAGATCAAACAGTGAAACACACACACACACACACACACACACACACACATTTAGGTTCAAGTGATCCTGAGCTGGTGATGGTTAGTCATAAAACAAATCCTCCTCCCCAATCTTTCTTTCTCTCTTTCTCTCTCTCTCTCTCTCTCTCTAAACAACGAAAAGAACAATAATAATTTAAACACAAAAAAAGAAAAGAAAAGAAAAGAAAGAAGAAGAAATAATCATGGAAAATAAAAATGAGAAAATGAAAAGAAAGAAAAATCACAAATGTCGCCACAACATGGAGGAAAATACACCTCAACAAATAAATAAACAAACAAATCAAGAAAAAAGAAAGAAAACAAACAAACAAAATTAAAAAAACAAGACAAATGGACAAAGAAAAAGAAAAATTTAAAAAAAAATAAAAAAAAAGCGATACAAAGGAAAGATTAACTGCCCATTTCCAACCCAACACTCTCACAATTACGAGCACTGAGATCAGAGAGGGAAAGGCCACTCCTGGCGCCCCTCTCGGCACAAACCTTACCTCCTTCCCCCCCCTCTCTCTCTCTCTCTCTCTCTCTCTCTTGCTTCCTTGAATGTCGTTATCCTCTTCATTTTCTTCTTTTTTTTTTTTTTAATTCTTCCTTCTCCTCTTTTTCGTTTATGTCATCATCATTCATTCTCTCTCTCTCTCTCTCTCTCTCTCTCTCTCTCTCTCTCTCTCTCTTTCAATTTTCATTTCTCTTCTAACGTTCTATTTCCTCCTCTTATTCGTTCATGATAAATTTCCTTCATTTCTTCAGGGGTCTGTCGGTTCTGTCTTCTGTCTTCTTCTTCTTCTTCTTCTTCTTCTTCTTCTTCTTCTTCTTCTTCTTCTCTCTCTCTCTCTCTCTCTCTCTCTCTCTCTCTCTCTCTCTCTCTCTCTCTCTCTCTCTCTCTCTCTCTCTCTCTCTCTCTCTCTCTCTCTCTCTCTCTCTCTCTCTCTCTCTCTCTCTCTCTCTCTCTCTCTCTCCTTTTTCCCTTTTCCTTCAGTCCTGTGTCAGTCTTTGAGATTCTAATGCGAACGGACAGCCAAGATTTATTCCGATGCGGCTCCTCCGTCTTTTAATTGACTTAAGAATACGGAAGCCCTTTCTAGTTTTATCGTCTTTATCTTTTTTATCCCCGGTCTTGACTTCTCCTCCTCCTCCTTTTGTTACCTTTCTTCCCTGTGTTCGTCTTTTGACCCTCAGCAAAGAGGTAATTTTAAGAGTGCTAGCGTGGCAAGACAAGAGTGATGACTTTTTTTTTTTTTTATAAGCCAGTTACTCTTCCTATTTTGATCTTAACACCTTTATCACTGTGACACGTTTTTACCTTGAATTTTGAGGTAAGATTAGACGATTTTATTAATATTCGAAGGGCTGTATGGAGGTCAGAAGATTAATGGCAGATTCTTCACTATTTTAATCACCGACATAAGTTTCTGAAGATGTGTAAAATCACCAAATAGTAAGCAGAATGAATATGGACACGCGTCATAGTCCTGAAGGGTTAAGTGTTACATCAGCGTCGTCTTATCTTCCTCAGGGTGTGTCCTAAGTCCAGTTCTTGATTTGTTTCTTGGTTTATTGTTTTTCCTCCTTCTCCACCTTCTTCTGGTACTGTCTGGTCTTCCTCCTCCTCCTCCTCCTTTTCCTTCCTTCTGTGCAGTTTTCTTTCTCTTTAATTTCATGTCTGGTTATGTTTTTTCTGGTTGTCTTTTATATATTTTCTTATTCTTTATTCTTCTCTGTTCCCTTCTCTTCTTCCTTTTCCTTCTTGTCCACTGCACATCATCTTTTTAAGTTCTTTTTTTTTTATCATTTTTCTCCTTGTTCTATTCATCTTTGTATCCCCCCTCCTCCTCCTCCTCCTCCTCCTCCTCCTCCTCTTAGAAGTTAGTAGTCTTCCTTCTCCTATTCCTCTTCTTCATTAACTTTCTCTTCCTCTACATTACTCTTGTTTTCCTTGCTTTATTCATCTTTATATTTTTCCTCCTCCTGCTCCTCCTCCAACTCATCATCTTCTTCTTCCTCCTCCTCCTCCTCCTCCTCCTCCTCCTCCTCCTCCTCCTCCTCCTCTTTCCTTCTCTTTCTTGATCTCGTTATGATTTATCTTTACTTTTCTTTTATTTCTATTCTCCTTGTCTCATTCCTCTTCCTCTTCTCTTCCTCCTCCTCCTTCTTCTCTTTGTTGAGCTTCTGACTTTCCTGCTCCTTCTATTCCTGGATATTCTTAACTTCTTCGATCTCTTTTCTTCACTTTTATTCTTGCTCTCCATGTTCTTATTCCTCTTCTCCTTTTCCTCCTCCTCCGTCCCTTGAAACCTGGCTTACGAGTATCTATCCTCTCATCTTTCGTCTCCTTCTCATCCTCCTCCTCCTCCTCCTCCTCCTACTCTCTTTTCCCTGCGATCATCGTTCTTCCCTTCCTTCATCCCCCTTGGTCCTCTCCTATGTATTTCAAGCTCAGCCATTAAAGTTATCCTCCCTATCGCAGTCCTTCACAATGACACTTTGCACGCTCGAAACACATAATCTAACACCATTTTCCTATTTTTCCTGCTCCTGTTTCTCCTCCCTCCACCGCCACTACTGCTGTTACATACCCCTCCTCCTACTAGTCCTCCCCTTCCTCCTTGTCTCTCCACCTCCAGCTCGCCAGCCTCGCTGCCATAAGGAAGGACTTCGACCCAAGGGCATAAATCACTCCCTGAGGACTCCACTCTCCTGCATAAAGGTTTTACTGTCGCCACTAAAGTCTGTGAATGTTAATTATATCTGACTTTTACGTGAAGAATCTCGGACCACCCAACCTTTCCTTCTCTCTCTTTTTTGCTGGTCTGTCTGGCTTTGTCTGTCTCTTCTTGTGCTACTGTTTGTCTGTTTTTCTCTCTGTCTGTGTCTGTTTCTTTGTCTGTGTGTCTTTCTCTGTCTGTCTGTCTGTCTCTGTCTGTCTGTCTGTCTGTCTCTCTGCCTGTCTATCTGTCTGTCTCTCTCTCTCTCTCTCTCTCTCTCTCTCTGATCTAATCTAAGATCCTACACGATACAGTTTAAATACTTTTTTTTTAGTCTTTTTTGTTTAGTCTTGTCTCTCTCTCTCTCTCTCTCTCTCTCTCTCTCTCTCTCTCTCTCTCTCTCTCTCTCTCAAACAGCAGGACCCTCTAAGTCTCAACAAGGTTAAATAATGCGAATTAACACATAAACATATACCGGATTATTGAAGCAGTGAGTAAGGATGAGAAAAGAAAAACACAATTATGCAGTAAACGTAAAGACAGAGAAAAGAAAGAAACCTCAATTTTTTAAAAATCTAACCTGAAATTTTAGTAACAGAGCAAAAGAGACTGAGAGGAGAAGTAGGAAGAGAATTTTAAGCATTGGGTTTAGTTAGAGTTTTAGTGATTTTTGTTTTCTCTCCCCAAAGTTCATTTATCACTGTCATAGGTTTGACTGAGAGTGTACCTTTATCATACAATGCTCACCTTGCTGTGTCATAAAAGTGGAAGCAAACTGTCAAGTGTGCAGCATACAGGTGAGAAGCTAATGATTCACCTGGCCCAAGAATATCATAAAATTAATAACAAGTAACCACGTTTAGAAAAAAAGATGGTCTGACGGAGAAACTTGCTGAATTATTGAGAACGTCGAGAATTTCCAAGCATTCAGGTGAGAAGCTTATAATTGAGCTTCATCTTGAATGTCATAAAAGTAAGGCTTGTTATATTCTCAAACACTTCAGCGCTTCACCTCCACTATTTCAAAAGGCTTTTCTTTAAATCTACATGAGTTTTTTAAAGGTGTTTTTACGGCTCTAATGGAAAATTGACATGATTTCTACATTATTAAATGGAGAAACATTTTTGAAAACTCCGTTAATCATCTCTGTGGCCTCTGAAAATAGTCGTGATGAGAAAGCAAAGCATTTTTTAATATGATTGTAAGTCTGGAGCAGCGTTTCCCAACCTGGGATGCTAGCACACTCTAGGGGTGCTGGGAAGTGATGCTTCACTTCGTTTTCTTTTATCCTTCTAATAACAAGATATTAGTTAGGGGTGCTGGACTGCTTAGACATGACAACAGTGGGTTCTATGGTTGGAAAAGGTTGGGAAACGCTAGTCTAAAGGAAGCATCATGTGTTTTTTCTATGAAAGAGGGGAAAAGCTGGCCAAGGGCAACATAAAACGAAAAAGAAAAAGACTCACTAAGTTGTCAGTCTTGAAACTTACCAACTTATCACCTCGACCAGTTCCCAGACAGTGGTGTTAAAATGAAAGGTACGTACTAGCAGAGCGTACTGTGGCTGGGAATAAAAAGAAAAAGAAAAGAAAAGAGAAAAAAAAAGTTGAGGGATCTTTTAAACGTACCTAATATACCTTGACCATTCCCAAGTACTTATGATGGTGATACGAGACAAATAATGAGCTCTGAGCTCGTTCCGTAAGTACAGGAGTGAAGGGAATGAAGGCAGGTATAAAATATGAGCTAAGAAAAAAAAAAAAAAAAAAAGCGTCGTGTAAATGAATGGAAAAATTTACCCCATCATTTAAACCTCGCAAATTGTTTAATGTTAGATCGACAGCTCCTGAATATTAAAAAAAAGGAAGCAAAAACTTGAGAACTTGAGTGCGGGAAACTTGTGGGATCATTTAAAGTCACCCAATGATTTGATATTACGCTTACAGTATTTAATGGTTGACAATAAAACAAGAGATAGAGAGCAGAAATTGCCTTGTGGGAGGGAAACTTGTGCGAGTGTCTGAATTATCGGGTTCAGAAAATCATATACGTAGAGTAGCAGGTTGTCTTTCAGGAAATTATACGTCAAGGAAAAAACACAACTGACACACACACACACACACACACACACACACACACACACACACACACACACACTCTCTCTCTCTCTCTCTCTCTCTCTCTGTTGTGTAAATATTATAATAACTTTCATATTTGCTCATTTTTTTGTCCAACACTATTACGCTTCAGAAAATTTAGTTTATTTACATTTTTTCTTTTAACGCAACACCACCACCACCACCACCACCACCACCAAAACAACAACAACACACTCATCTTAACAAAACAAAATCTGACATCGTAGCTACCAAGACTACAACAAGAACACAAACAACACATGTGACGTTAAATGAGAGATATTTCTTTTACCTCTATTATTTTTCAGGTGATAACGCCTTCAACCTAGCGTAGCATACCATACAATAACATAACAAAGTGTCCATCGTGATCATGAGTGAGGTTGTATCTTAAGCAACGAAAACAATAAAAAAGAATAAAAAAAGATATACAAAGAAAGTACAATTTTATCTGAAGCAACAAGAATAATCGCAAAAAAAAAAAATGCAAAGAAACTACAAATTGATCTGAAGTAGCAAAAATAATCACAAAGAAACACAAAAGAAGTACAATCGACTAAACACAAGTCTTTTTACTTTATATTTCTGGACAAACCGAACTAAGCTGACTAACCTTACATACAACAAGACCTGTACCTACCTTTCTTTCCTCACGCAAAGTACTGCATACAGAAACTGAATACGTACAAAGAACCAGCACCAGCAGATCTAATAGCCCACATTTTTTTTTTTCAGGACAAAGGGAAAGAAGGCAACACAGATAAAACAGAAACAAACATAGTCCTCTATTTTATCACATGTACTGTTAGGAGGAGGTGGAGAAAAAGGAACCAAACACCAGCAGATCTATTGGCTCTAATCTTCTTGAGGACAAAGGAAAAGAAAGCAAGGAAGACAAACATAATACTCTCTTTTTATCACTTTTACTGCAGGGAGGAGGAAGTGGAGAAGGAACTAAATACCTAACACTAGCAGATCGATTGGCCTCCTTATTCCTCTGGGCAAAGCGAAAGAAAATAAGCCAAACATAAGAAAACAAACGTAATCCTCTTTCTTATTACATTTACTATAGGAAGGAGGTGGAGGAGAAGGAATCAACACTAGACACCAGCATATCTATTGACCCTCACATTCCTCAAGACAAAGGGAAACAAAACAACCCAAATAAAGGAAACCACAATCCTCTCTTTTTTCACATTTACTAACAAGGAGGAGGTGGAGATGAAGGAACCAACATTAGATAGCAGCAGATCTATTGGCCCTCTTTTTCTTCAGGACAAAGAGAAAGAAACCACGCCAAATAAAGGAAAACAAACTTAATCCCTTCTTTTATCGCACTGCAGTTGGAAGAGGTGGAGGAGACGGAACGAACAGAAGACAGCAGCA
>NC_059289.1:7046470-7069863 GCF_017591435.1 Portunus trituberculatus | reverse complement strand
AGACAGACAGACACACACACACACACACACACACACACACACACACACACACACACACACACACACACACACACACTCCAATTAAAAAACAAGGCCATGAGCACATACACTGCACTGGGGAGAGGAAACCAGAGCATATCGTGTGTATGAAATGTGTATCTCTCGCCATGCCGCAACTCTCGCTTCCCTCGGTGGTAGTGGTGGTAGCGAGGCATAAAATAAATTAAGTTTGCATAAATCTGTGGCACCCGCCTTCCCACCTACGAATTCTCTTGCAGCTGTTAGATAAAATACAAGGGGAAAATAGATAAGATAAATGTTGTATGTTAGAAAGGCGCTGTCATGTTTTAAGTATTTTTTTCCTCTTAAGCCTTCTCGGTGTATTTTTTTTTTTTTTTGTAATCTGTTTTTCAATGTTTTGATATCTTCAATGTCATGTTTCTTTTCGCTTTTTTTTTTTTTTTTGTTTCTTCTATTCAGTCGGATCTTCTCGCCTCTTCCAGTTGTTCGTCTTTTCCAAGCTATCTCACCAAAATTCTTGTCTTATCTTCTCCAGTCCTCTCATTAATCCGCCTTTGCATTTTTGTCATCTTTTCTTCATTCGTCTCTTCATAAATGTTCCAGTTATTCGTTTTTCCAGGCTATCTAAGTAATTTTTTTTGTCTTATTATCTCCAGTCTTCTCTATACTCGTCTCTTCCACTTCGTGTTTCTCAAGTCATACCAGCTCTTCACAATTTTTTCGGCTTTCTCCACTCGTCCCTTCCATTTGTTCATCTTCTCCAGTCCATTCCAGTGAGATTTCTCTCTTCATATCTTCAGGCTTCTACACTCATCTCTTCCGGATGTTTATTTTTTGCAGGGCGCCTCCTCACTAAAACTCGTTTTTTCATCATCTGCAGTCCTCACTCTTTTCTTCCAGTTATTCTTTTCCTGACGACTCTTGATTTCTGCATTACTCGCCGTTTATCTTAGTTGTACATTTTTTTTCAGATCATTCAAATAAAAAGCATTGCTTCATCATTCTCCAGTCTTTTACATGTATCTTCCAGCTGTTCGTCTGTTCTAAATCACCCAAACGTTGTTTTGAATATTTTCTTTAGCCCTCTGTAATCTTCATTTTATCTCTGTCAATATTTCGTGTGTTTTTCTTTTCTATTTACATCGTTTTATTCAGCTCACCCCCATCATTATCCACACTTCTTCTATCATCTCTTCCAGCTGTTCGTCTTCGTCTAAACCACACCAGATATTTTATTAATCTCTTCCCAGCTTTCTGCAAGCTTCACTCATCTCTGCAGCTAATCGTGTCTTTTTATCAGTTCACCTCAACAAAAGTAGTATTTTCACCTTTCCACACCCATCGCTGTTCTTTTCCCAACTGTTCTTCTTTTTCAGGATTATTTCCAGGATACTCCAGTGAAAAATATATCTTTTCTCGCTTTCTTCAATGTTCCTTTCTCGTCTCTTCCAGTTTCTCGTGTTATTCAGACCTCTTTTACAAAGCTCATCTCTTTTCTATTCTTCGACCTTTATCTTCTTCCTCCAGTTGTTCGTCCTTTCCAAATCACATCAGCCATTCTATACATCTTCTCCACAACATATTTGCAATATTGTCCAATAAATATATAGGTTTCTCTTCTTCTCGAGGTCATAGCATCAAAACTTTCATGTGTTCTTCAGTCATTTATCTTATTTTCACTCATTTGTCAGTTTTCGCCTCTGGATCATCCTTGCAGTGTCCACCCTGTTCGCGGTTTACCGTCCTTTATTTAACTATCCTTGAATTGTGATTCTCCCATTCTGATTATTCATCTACTTGTATTGTATGATGCATTGGATGAGTAACAATAGTAGTAGTTTAAGTATCGTAGTGACCATATTAGTACTAGTAGCAGCAGTAGCAATGGCAATAGTACTAGTAATGATGGTGGTGCTAGTAATGATAGGATGAGAAAAGATTTAGTAGTAGTAGTAGTAGTAGTAAAAGCAATAGTAGTAACAGCAGTAGTTATAAGTCTCATCAATGCACATAAGTAGTTGGAAATCCCTTTGAGTCTTTTATGCAAAGTTCGAAGAAAGAACAGGGGGCGGAGGGGAAAGAAGAGGAAGAGAAGGAAAGGTAAAAAGAGAATTGGAAGGAAGGAAGGAAGGAGTAAAAAATCTAGTGGAGCTAAAGTTTCAGTGTTCTCAAGAAGCGGCGCAAGGAAAAACGAACAAACAAAGAGCAAGATTAAGTAGGTTTGGATACTTTGGATAAAACGACGAACATCTAAACTTTGGTACAGCGTGTGTGTGTGTATGTGTGTGTGTGTGTGTTCGCAAAAACGTCGAGTACAAAGTTAACCTTGTATTTTTCTTCATCTTCCTCTTCCATCTCCTCCTCCTCCTCCTCCTCCTCCTCAACCTCCTCCTCCTCCTCCTCCTCCTCCTCCTCCTCCTCCTCCTCCTCCTCCTTGATTGATCTTCCTTTCTGTTCCTTCCTGCTCGTGTTTGATCTTCCTTTCTGTTCCTTCCTGCTTCCCTCCTCCCTCCAGTGTCCGTGTGTTAGACCCACTCTAGGTCCCCATTGTTTATTGATTCCAGCTGTGATTGTCCCAGGTAATAGTGGCTGCGTGTACCTGGAGACTCGAAAAGCAGGGAAGATTTTACACACGACATTGCTATACTTGTCTCGTACCTTTCTCTCTCTCTGTGTGTGTGTGTGTGTGTGTGTGTGTGTGTGTGTGTGTGTGTGTGTGTGTTTGTCTGTCTAAATCTTGCCATTTTTATCGGTTTCTGTCACGTTTTGTCGTTCTGTCTCTGTCTGTCTGTTTATCTCTCTCCCTTCCTATTTCCTTTTTTTTTATCTGTTTACTTGTCTGTCTCTGTCCTTATTTTATTTGTTTCTTTTCTCAATCTGTCTCTCTCTATCTCTTCTTCCTTTCATCTACACATCCCTCTCCCTTTCTCTCTCTGAATTTTTCTCATTCATACATGTTCACCTTTCAATCGTCTCTGAAAATTATTTGTCTTCTATTTCACCTGATTCCCCCACACACTGAATCCCGCAAAACACAAGAATTAGCTCACTTTTTTTTAACTCGCTCTTCCCTCGTCCTTTCTTTGTTGTTGGTTTTGTATTTTCCTCGGCTTCTCTCCTCCCTCTTCATTCACCTTTCATTCCTGTTTCCTTCCTTTCCCGAATGAATTGTTGAAGATGTCATGAGCTCCTCCTCCTCCTCCCTCCTCCTCCTCCTCCTCCTCCTCCTCCTCCTCCTTCTCTTCCTGTTTTCCCTTGCTGAGTAAAAACAAGTGGTTAGTGTGTAAATTATGAGCCTTTCCCTTCATGACCTATCCCCCTCTCTCTCTCTCTCTCTCTCTCTCTCTCTCTCTCTCTCTCTCTCTCTCTCTCATCTTCTCACTTTTAATCTCCTTTCCATATCTATCCTTTTCCTTCCTTACCTTGATTTCCTTTCCGTTCCCTTCCTTTCTCTATTTTTCCCTTTCCTCTCACTCTTGGGCCCGTATTCTGAAACACTTCTCTCTCACCATCATTACTTTCCAAAGGGTCTAGTTGAAGGCACTCGTGTTTTTAAGGATGTTTTTAATGGTCTTGGTAATGGGTTAGCAAGATTACTAGTTTATCATAAGGAGAAACTGTCTTGAAAACCCGGGCAGTCGTCTCTGGGGACTTGGGAAACTGTCGTAGTGAGAGAACAAAGCATCTATGCATACAGGTGTTAGCCTCACTCACTCCGTTCCTCTCCTTCCTCTCTCCTCTCTTCACCACCATTTCTCCCTCTGCGTTCAGCGTCAGGGTGCGGCCCTCTGCCTGATCACTCCTGTCTTCGTGCCGCCAGCGACATTTGCAGCACCAATGGCCGCCGCGCAATGGCCTGGGAGGTGCTGGGTGGGGGACAGGGGACGGGGGACGAGGTGGTGTCTGCCTCCGCACCGCACTCATGAAATTGCAATGGGAAGACGGAATGGCACATGTTACCGATGGGAGTCTGTGAAGAAGGGCGAGGAGTTTGTTTTTGTTATGTGTTAGTGATGTTTTTCTTATCATGTGATGTCTTGGTGATCATCGTAGGTAATGTTGTAATAGTGATGACGATGGTAATAATAGTAATAATAATAATAATAATGATAATAACTAATGATGATGATGATATAATGATAATAAAAGTCTACAGATAGTTGAGCATTTCATGCATAGCCAGCTTCCAACGAGCATTTTTTTTTCTTTATTTATATTAACGAAGCTACACATTGACTGGGGTTGCGTGGCTCACACTGATAAAGAGCTTGTCTCGAGTCCATAAACCTGTGATTTCTACTCCTGCTTAAAGAAGTTCCTCGGCGGTCGAGTCTGGGTTCACTCACAGCCCGGGGCAGACAGACAGGCAGGCAGGCAGACAGGCAGCAAGCCGGCCATACACTAATAAATATATCAACTTGGAATCAATAAGCTTATGGGACATCGGTGAAAGACGGTCCGAAAACAGCCTCTAAATTACCCTTTAAGTCACATTATTTTTACAAGAATATTTGAGTTTGCAGTTAGAGAGAGAGAGAGAGAGAGAGAGAGAGAGAGAGAGAGAGAGAGAGAGAGAGAGAGAGAGAGAGAGAGAGAGAGAGAGAGAGAGAGGTTGGGTGGTTGAAGCTGCGGTTGGATTTCACGGCGGGGGAAAAAGAAATTATGAAAAGGCGCCGTTAGGGGGAGATTGCGGGACTTAGTGAGGAATGAATCGAGGAGTTTAGATTGGGATGGGAAGAAAGTACGAGGCTTAGAGGAAGCAGCGCTCTAGTTGTTATCTGCACCCGCCCCGCCTTGAGAGAAAACGTGTTGTGATGTTTTGTGTGTTGCGAAGAAGAAAGGTGCGACTGTGAGAGGAGTTGTTTATTTTGGTTTTGTTTGGCTGAGTTTAGTTGGAGTTTAAGTCGCGTATGTTAATTTTCGGGCATGTATGCATGGGAACTTTGAGGCGAGTTGGTTCAGTTTAGGTTTGTTTGACTTAATCCTTTTTTTTTTTTTTTTTTGTATGTAGGCTAGAGGGCCAGCAAAGGGCGAAACAAATATTTAAGAAAAAGGACCAATTGGGTGCTGGTTCTCTGCAGGAAAGAAAAGCGTCAGCCAGAACTAGGGAGGAAATGCCTCGATACCTTCCTCTAATAAGAAGTCAAGTCGTAGGAAGTTGAAAATACAGAAACAGGAAGGGAGTTCCAGAGTTCACCAGTGAAATGTACCAATAATTTAGAGTACAGGTTAACTCTTGCATTAGTAGTTGGACACAATAGGGATGAGAGGAAGAAGAAAGCCTTGTGCAGCGAGGCCGCAGGAGGGGGGGAGGCATGCAGTTAGCAAGATCAGTAGAACAGTTAGCATGAAAATAGCGATAAAAGATAGAAAGGGATGCAACATTTCGGTGGTGAAAAAGAGGCTGAAGACAGTCAGTCAGAGGAGGGGAGTTGATGAGAGGAAAAGCTTTTGATTCCACCCTGTCTAATAAAACTGAGTGGAACCCTCCCTAAACATGCGAAGAGTACTCCATACAAGAACTGTTACGATCACCGGTTAAATGGGTAAGATTGGCATCGGGGAGCCGGTGAACAATAAAAAAAAAAAAAAAACAGCAGGTTCAACTGGTGAGGATATGCAAAGGGGGCACTTAAGAAGCTATTTAATAACCTAATAACAAAACACACATGAAGCTGACATACACATATAGATATAACACAAATAAACATAACAATAAAGAACCCAACTTAACAATACCTAACAATAATACTAATCCTATATGGAAGCAATGTGGAAAAACGGGACGAGGGGAAGTGATACTTATGAGGTGTCGCAGTGGTGAAGTGCTGGGTGATGGGGATCCCACGGTACTCCAAGAGGCGGTGTGTTCACTGGTTGAGGCCTTGACCTCGACTGACTTCCAAAAATCAGGGAGCTCGCTTAATACCTCCGCTTGAGTAGAATGGGGCCGCGTGAATCCTACTTCGGAACAGGAGCGGGGCTTCATGAGACGGTGATGTGGAGGGGAGGTGGAGAGGTGGCGAACGAGGTAGCAAGCGGAGGAGGTGATGGTAGTGGAGTATGTTACGGGCGGGCTGTAACAGTTAGATTGTAGGTTAAGGTAGAATAAGTTGAAACAAATTATTATGTTTAAATAATGTACTATTCTATAATTTTGTCTTGTGGTGCAAGGGATGCACATCGAGGCATACATACAGACGGACAAAAACGGTTGAAGCAAGCAGGGATGGGTAATCGATTCGTGTTAAAACTGTAACCCCAGAACCCGCATCCCCTTCTTTTAAAGTTCAAAAGTGTTGTCAGGAAGAACAGAAAAAAAAGAAAGAAATCCAGTGCCAAAGATTAGTGACTCGGTTGTGGCCCCCTCCATCGTGGAGTGGGAGTCACACACTGCGCTATCATAAAGACAAGTACTTAAATTCTGTGTATTCATTGGGGTTCCACAAAGTTTACTTATTTGTTTATCAGTTCTCCAATTAAATTTTCAACTTAAATATTCAATCTTGTTTCTTTTCACATTTTTAATAATTTTGAAACTAAAGAGGGAGAGTCAGTCGGCGAGTCAGCCCGACAGTTGTGAGTAGTGAGTGTGTGTGTGTGTGTGTGTCTGTGTGTGGTGGAGAGCGGGCGTTACACTCGTCCGAGAGGGGAATCTGGTAGTAACCCTGAAGTAAATCTATGGTAGTTACAAATTTGGCTACTCTTATGCTATCTATAAGGTCCTCTATCAAGGACAATGGGTAGGAGTCTGGTACCGTCACTTTATTTAATTTCCTGTAGTCGGTGCAAAATCGACTACTACCATCTGGCTTAAATGTTAACAGGCAGGGAGAAGCCCAAGGGGATATACTAGGTTCTGCAAGGTGATGACAGAGCAGATAGTCTACCTCTTTTTTCATCAAGTCTCTTTTAATGGGTGAAATGCGATAGGCTGGTTGTCTTATAGGCTTGATGTCATTAGATATTAATATTATATCATGTTGGATAGTGGTACAAAGCCCTGGAAGGTCACCTGTGATTTCCGAAAAGTCTAGCAATAACTTTTTAAGATCAGACTGTTGTGAAAGTGTTAAAAAAAAAAACCCATCAAGGTTGGACATGATTTGGCTGTTTGAGGGGCGTCCTTTAGGTGATGAGAAGAGGAATTCGATGTCGGACTCGTCCTCAGGGGGCACAGGACCAGGCCTGGTACTTATAAATTTTAGTCATAACCGTAGCCATAGCTATGAAAGTGTCATATTTTCCAACCATAAGTTATAAAAGTTTCATAAATTCCCTCCATAAGCACTATGGGTCTTTCATATCTTTGTTATGTGTGATTTCACGATCTGTTGAAAGTGTCACAATCCTGAATGAGAAGTTGTCATTAATTGTTAGGGAAAGGTCTGAAAAAGATGAAAATATTTATTTTAAAAATTTTTCCAAGCCATTTACATAATAATTTGAGTGTACAGTATATGTCACATATTGGAAGTTAAGGCCCACAACATATGCTGCCGCTAGATGGCACTGAGGCTCTCTCCACAACACTTCTAGTCCTCTTATGAGTTCTGAAATTTATAATATTGTTAGGTCGGGGCAGGTACAGTCAGTATGCTTGTATACGGAGAACATACAAAGTTAACTCATGTACTGCTGGTAATATTGAGGATAATGCTGTCCACTTGAACAGTAGAATAAGAATAATTTCTGCCAAAATTGCCAAAGAATGAAAGGTTCTTATAATTGTCTAAACATTAAACAAAAAATCCTTCAATTCTTGAGATGTTGGAAACTAAACTAATACCATAATTTGACCTTTACCTTGGAACTACATTGAAACTAGTTATTCGTAATGCAGCCTATTCATTTCATAGATTTACATACTACCAATTATTCCATAACTTGTCTAAGAAATAAGGAAAAAAATTATAAAAATCCTTGAATTCTAGAGATGTTGCAAAATGAACTAAAACTATAATTTGAACATGCTTAAACTTTGAACTTCATTGTAAGTAGCTATATTCAATGCAGCCTATTCATCACTAATTTACATACTGCCAAATATTCCAAAACTTACCTATTGTAGTGTAATTGGTATCCAGGCTGGGGTCGAAGATATGGGGTCAGCAGCCAAGTCTTGCTCCCATACCCACTGTCTCCAAGCAAATGGCAACCAGCTGATACAACACCCGTCTCAAACATGGTCTTTAACCCACTTTCATTCAGGATGCGAGAGTCATGAACTGAGCCTGACCATTTAGCTTCCAAGTCAACTATCCTATATTTGGCATCAAAGACCACCTGTACATTGATGCTATGGTATCTCTTGCGGTTGACGTACTCTGCCTCAAACTGACTTGGTCTGACAATTCTTATGTGAGTTCCGTCAATTGCACCAATAACGTCCGGAAACCCAGCAATTGCCCTAAATTCTGCCCTTGATTGCTGTTGATGGTGATTAGCAGGAAACTGTATATATGTGTTCAAAATGTGAGGTGCACACAAGGCATCCAGTGTTTCAGTGATGACCCTGCTCACAGTTTGTTGTGATACTCCTAGATCATCACCATTGCACAGTTGCATTTTTCCAGTTGCTAAGTATCTTAATGTTATTAACACCTTCATCTCAGGAGTGAGAGCTTTGTTTGTCAGTGTTGGTCATGAGAGCACTTCTCGCACTAAATTTGTCACAAAAAACAATTCCTGCACGGTCTAGTCGGTATCTCTTGATGAGTTCACGATCACTGAGTTCATTTAGCACATCTTTCCTGTCTCTAAACACCCTTGGTTGACGCACACGATGTTGTTGTTGTTCCGCCATGCTGACTTATGGGTGATTCATAAGCCCTTATAACAGGGTTCACCCTGTCATAGTGAGACACCGACTTATGAAAGATTCATAGCGTTTATGACAAATTTATATTGCTTATGAATTATTTATGACAAATATCCGCCATTTTGTTGGCTTTTGACAGTTTCATAGCAGTATGACAGTTTTATAAGTACCAGCCCAGACTCCTTCCCTACCAGACATACAGGTACAGTGCGAGACAAGTCGTCCTCTGGTTCTCTGGAATGGTAAGGTTTCATTAGGTAAATATGACCTAATTGGGAATCCTTACGATGGTCGGGAGTGTGGACCACATAGTTTAATGGACTTAGTTTTTGAGCCAAAACATAAGGCCCCATGAGCTTACTGTAAAGAGTATTGCCTGGAGGGGAGAGAAAAAGTAAAACCTTGTCTCCTGGTTTGAAACGTCTCATGACAGATTTGGGGAGAGAATTTTGTTACATTTTAGTTTGAGATTTGAGGAAGTTTGATTTAGCAAAAGATCTGACTTCACTGATTTTATTCTTAAGGTTACTGATGTAGTCAGACACACTGGGGCTTGAAGGAGTATTTTGAGTAAACCATTGATCCTTTAATATTTTGAGAGGCCCCCTGATCTGTCTACCATAGAGTAATTCAAAAGGGAGTAACCTAAAGAATCTTGAGGAGATTCTCTTAAAGCGAAGAGAAGGAAAGAGATACTTTCATCCCAGTCTCCTTGATGCTCCAAGCAATACTTCTTCATCATGGATTTTAATGTTTGGTGAAACCGCTCCAGACAGCCTTGGGATTGGGGTGGTAAGCCGAGGAGGTTACATGGTCGATGTTTAGCTCATTCACTATCTGTTGGAAAAAATTGCTAGTGAAATTGCTACCCTTGTCAGACTGAATTTGTTTTGGAATTCCTACCGAGGTGAAAAATGTATTAGATGTTTTACAATGGTCTTTGATGTGATGTTCTTAAGAGGGAATGCTTCAGGGTACCTGGTAGTGGGATCCATGAGGGTTAACAAATACTGATTCCCTCGTTTGGTTTTGGGTAAGGGCCCTACGCAGTCTAGAACGATCTTTTCGAAGGGCTCCGTCTGAACTGGAATAGGCGTCAGAGGAGCTGGCACAAGGCGTTCGTTAGGCTTACCCACAATTTGACATATGTGACATGTTTTACATAGTGTGACACATCCTTTTTCATTCCTGGCCAAAAAAATGTTGAAGAGCCTTCTTGTAGGTTTTTGGATGCCTAGATGACCTGACAATCCATCATGAGCTAGTTCTATAATGGCTGGTCTTACAGACAAGGGATGACAACTTGATGTGTTTCTGACCAGGTGTCTAGTTGTTTCAGTTCAGGAGGTCTGTAGGCACGCATCAGGACTCCTTCCTGATAATAAAAACAAGGCAATTTAGACATATCCTTTGTCTCACTGGCAACATGTCTGATCTTAGCCAAAGTGAGATCCTGTTCCTGAGCATTAATCAAATTCTCCTTTGAAATGATGTTATTGTACAAGTTGTCAGTAGAGGCAATCATTGGTGGAGGAGGTGGTGAAAGGGCAGGGGACTTGGACTGAGACCTGGTGACTGCACACACTGGGAAGAAGTGAGGGATGTTTCGTCCAGGGTCTTAGTGGGACTTTCTGTTAAGGGAGAATCAAGAACAATTAAGTTTGGAACAGCCAAGTTACCCGCAAGATCATTACCCAGTACAAGATGTACCCCGGTACTGGCAGTTCACCAGGTTTAATGGCTACCTCAACCTCTCCTGAAATGAAAGGGCACTGTAAGCTAATATTAGCCAAGGGATAGGAGAGCTGTGATTCGAGACCTGTAAGGATCACCTTCTCCCCAGTGAAAGCCTGTTTGATGTTAGGGATGACATCTTCCCTTAAGATGGATTGGGCAGCACCTGTATCACGCAGAACCTTGACATTTATTGCCTTGTCTTTACCATCAGTCAGGGACACTTTACCTTGATACATGTACGAGTCATAAAGTTCTAGAGGAGAGTTGACAGGGTTAGCTAGGGCCACTGGTTTCTTGTTCTCAAATGTGTTAGGTTTAGGGGCCACAAAAGAAAGTTGACGTTGAGAGGCCTTGCAATTTGGGTGTCTACATTTTTGGATCGTGTGACCTGGTTTCTTACAGTATGTACACCAGGGGAATTATATGCATTTGGCGAGAATCCGGTCGGCTTACCACCGCGCCCCAAAACCTTCCCCAAAGGAGGACCTAACATTAGATAGTGAACCACGACCTCTACTACCCAGGGATCCCATCAACAAAGCAAAGGCATCAGCCACTTTAGCGGCAGACATAAGATCACTCTCTCCCGTTCTTCCACATGCCTCAGAATATTAAAGGGTAACTTGTTCTTCCATTCTTCCAGGACCATTAGATTGAGCAACTCCGAAAAGGTGGTAATGTTAAGGGCGGCTAACCATTTCTTAAATTGTCTTAGTTTCTCACTAGCAAATTCAACATAGGTGTGAGAGTCTGGTTTCACATACTTTCGGAACTGTTGTCTGTATCCATCAGAAGTGATAGAGTAGGCGTCTAGAATGTTACCTTTGATCTCTTCATATTCTACCTCATCACTAAGGCCGTTGTATACCCTATAAGCTTTTCCTACTAGCTTAGGGACAAGGAGAGACACCCACTGATCCTTGGGCCATTTATTCCTATTAGCAATGCTCTCAAAAGCGCGAAATGACCCGTCAACATCAGATTCATCAAAAGGGGAACTAGCGAGCAGCTGTAGCAGGATTAAAGCTTGCTAACTTTTTCTTTATATCTATTTCTTCCCTCTAAACTTAGCGTCATTTCGTAGGGTTAACTCCTGAATTTCTAACTCTTTCTCCTGCCTTTTAAGTTGTAACTGAAATTCTCTCTCTTCTTTTCTGCCTGTAGTTGCATTTGTCTTTTTCTGCCTGTAGTTGCATTTGTTCTCTTCTTTTCTGCCTGTAGTTGCATTCTTTCTCTTTTTCTGCCTGTAGTTGCATTTGTTTTCATGCATCCGGTATTCTAGTCTAAGCTTCTCAATTTCCCACTGACTTATCCTACTCTTATCCTGTTCTTCCTGGGGACTGTGTATTATAGTCCTCGTAGAGGCTGACATGGGAGTTAACTCTTCTATGGCATTTCCTAGCAACTGACCTTCTTGCACTAGATGTTCAACAACTACATTCTTAATGACCTCTTTAGTCATCTGAGACGTGATGGGAACATCAAAATGTTTAGCGATGGCTTTCCATTGGTCCTTTTTTATATTAGCATCTTTAAGTTGTTCCAGAGAAGGGTCAGCACAAAAATCTTCAACGTTAAACTGAGCGGAAGCCATATTAAATAGATGTTAAACAACAACAACAAAAAAAATGATAAGCGAATTACTTAAGTGAGGAACTTGGCAGAGTGATAATAAAGGCAACCTTGAAATTACCTAGATTATACTTAAGTAAACACTTATGAGTACAATCACTAATGAGGGTAAACTAGAGAATTACGGCATTAAGAGGGATCCGGATTACTCTAGTTACGAGACTTGAGAGTGAGGAGCGAATTGTACTGAGACTTGTTATTGATAAGGAGGCGGATTAGTCTGAGAGACTAGTTAAAATGGCCAATTCTAACTAGCGAGAAAAATGATCCGCGAAGTGAGGGGATTGAGGGTTCGCATGAACATATGATGATCCCAACACTTGGATAACACTTATTACACACCTGCCTATGTGCAAAAATAGAGATAAGTGCTATCGGTGAACACGCCTTTCTACCTGGTTTCCTGCTCTACCACTGCTATGCGATACCAATGAAAGTCACGAAGCACTTTTAACCCAAAAGGAGCCACTTGATTGCACAAAGGTAAATTTAAACCACACGCAGAGTAAGTCACAGAAAAAACACATCAAAGTCACAACACCACAGAAACACAAGAAAAAAAATAATGTAATCACAGAAAAAAGTCACTGGAAAAATGGAACACTGAACAAGGGTTATAATGGTCCTGTCACGGTCGCCAATTGTTACGTTCACCGGTTAAATGGGTAAGATTGGCATCGGGGAGCCGGTGAACAATAACAATAAAAAAAAAACACTGCAGGTTCAACTGGTGAGGAAATGCAAAGGGGGGCACTTAAGAAGCTATTTAATAACCCAATAATGAAACTGAATACAAACATAGATATAATAACATGAACAAAAACACATGAAACTGACATACATATACATATAACACACAAATAAATACAACAATAAAGAACCCAACTTAATACCTAACAATAATACTAATCCTATATGGAGGCAATGTGGAAAAAAACGGACGAGGGGAAGTGATACTTATGAGGTGTCGCAGTGGTGAAGTGCTGGGTGATGGTGGATCCCACGGTAGTCCAAGAGGCGTTGTGTTCACTGGTTGAGGCCTTGACCTCGACTGACTTCCAGAAATCAGGGAGCTTGCTTAACACTTCCGCTTGAGTCGAATGGGGCCGCGTGAATCCAACTTCGGGACAGGAGCGGGGCTTCATGAGACGGTGACGTGGAGGGGAGGTGGAGAGGTGGCGAACGAGGTAGCAGGCGGATGAGGTGATGGTAGTGGAGTATGTTACGGGCGGACCGTAACAGAGTGGATAGGGCAAGAAATTTGGTTAAGAAGTTCATTAATGAATAATAGAAAGAGAGTGGGTGATAGGGCAGAACCCTGAGGAACTCCACTATCAGTAGGTTTAGGAGAAGAACAGTGGCCTTCTACCACATCGGTCGGAAAGGAAACTTGAGATAAAGTTGCAGAGAAAGATAGAATCCGTAGAAGGGCAGTTTGGAAATCAAAGCTTTATGCCAGACTATCAAAAGCTTTTGATAGGTCTAACGCGATAGCAAAAATTTCACTGAAATCTCTAAAAGAGGATGACTAAGACTCAGTATGGAAAGCTAGAAGATCACCAGTAGTCATACTGGCGATCATATAGAAGATCGCGAAGTGACGGATGTTTAAGAATCTTCCTATTCAGGATAGATTCAAAAACTTTAGACAAGCAAGAGATTAAAACTATAGGACGGTAGTTTGAGGAATTAGAACGGTCACCCTTTTTAGGAACAGGCTGAATGTAGGCAAATTTCCAGGAAGAAGAAAAGATAAAAGTCGATAGGGAAAGTTGAAAGAGTTTGGCCAGGCAAGATGAAAGCATGGAAGCACAGTTTCTGTGAACAATAGGAGGGACCCCATCAAGTCTATAAGCCTTCCGAGTGTTTAGGCCAGCGAGGGCATGGAAAACATCGTTACAAAGAACTTTAATTGTAGACATGAAATAATCAGAGGGAGGAGGAGAGGGAGGGACATGCCCAGAATCATCCAAGGTGGAGTTGTTAGCAAGGGTTTGAGAAAAGAGTTCAGCTTTAGCGACAGAAGAGATGGCAGTGGTGCCATCAGGATTAAATAAAGGGGGAAAGATGAAGAAGTGAAGTTATTGGAGATGTTTTTGGCTAGATGCTAGAAGTCACGACGGAAGTTAGAGTTTAAAAGATTTTGACATTTTCTAAATATGAAGGTGTGTTTGGCAAGTTGAAGGCCAGACTTGCGATGATTCCTGGCAGAAATATGTAGTGCATGAGATTCAGGAGATGGCAACCTCTCTCTCATGTATAGCACGAGAACAGGCTGTGTTAAACCAAGGTTTAGAAGGTTTATGTTGAGAAAATGAATGAAGAATGTACGCCTCCGTGCCAGACAATATCACCTCTGTTATGCGTTCAGCACAAAGAGATGGGTCCCTGACACGGAAACAGTAATGATTCCAGGAAAAATCAGCATAATACCTCCTCAAGTTCCCCCAACTGGCAGAGGCAAAACGCCAGAGGCTCCTCCGCTTTGGAGATCCTTAGAAGGGATTGGAGAAATAGGACAAGATACAGAAATGAGATTGTGATCGTAGGAGCCTAACGGAGAAAATAAGGTAACATCGTAAGCAGAAGGATTAGAGGTAAGAAAGAAATAAAAAATGTTGGGCGTGTCCAAGACGGTCATGAGTACGAGTAAGGTGTTGCATCAGTTGCTCTAGGTCATGGAGGATAACAAAGTTGAAAAATAGTTCACCAGGATGGTCAGTGAAGGGAGTGTTACGTTTAATTTGTATTGAGTTTCGTTGTGTTGGTTAAGTTTATATTTGGTTTGGTTTGGATAAATTGGTTTGTTTGGTTTAGTTTTGGTTATTTTTAGTTTACTTTGGTGTAAGTTAACTTAGGTTTGGTTACTTTAGTATGTCATTTTTAGATAAGATTGGATGTGGTTAGATTAGGTTAGTTTCGTTTACGGTATGTATTGCAAGTATAACTATAAAAGAGAATCCATCAGTAAAATAAGATATCTTTACGAGTGTTGTTTTCTATGCACGCTTTTTTCACCTTTTTCTTTGCATACCTTCCCCAAATAAATGTCAGGCGTTTTTCTTCCTTTTTTCTCTTTCGTTTCTTATCTCCTATTTTATATTCCCACAGTTTTATACGCTTTCACTTTGTGTTATCGTTGCAACCCTTTTTCTACTTACCTTATTTCTTCTAAACTTCAACTTTACACCTTTTTGGTTTTAAACATTTTTTTATTCACTTTGACTTTTTTTTGTGTATATATTTAGTCTGCATGGTTTTTTTTATGCTCAAACTTTTTACCATTTTTGCAAGTTGTTTCATCATAATGCCCTTTCCACACTGACTCTTTACCCTTTTCCTCCACAACTCATTCTCCATATAACTTGTTTCATACTCACTTTAACATTTCTTCACATAGCTTTGCCACTCTTCAGCTTTATACATTTTCCTTTCAAGCCTTGTTTTCTTTTTATTACTATGCCTCATTCACTCACACACTCCTAACCAATTCACTACAAACTCTTTGTCCTTTTCACATACTTTAACTTTCTAACTTTTCTCTATAAATCTTTCTTTCTCGTTTTGCCGCTTTACACACTCGTTTTTTTTTTTTTCACTCTCTCAATGTAGATTTTCTTTTCTTGTAATGCTTATTTTTTTTCACTGTGATCCTCTTTTTTCGTACTTAAGGAAACTTAGTAGTCAGTTTTTACCTTTTTTTGCAAACGTTTCTCTTTACCCTTTCTTTACAAACTTTCCCTACAATGTTCTTTACCCTTTCTTAACAAACTTTCCCTACAAAGTCCTTTTCACACTAACATTTTACCTTTCTCCCTTCAAACATTCTATTTACACACACACACACACACACACACACACACACACACACACACACACACACACACACACACACACACACACACACACACACACACCAATATCTTTGCAAAACTTCCTTCATTGCCATGCCCTTTCGCTTCTTTTAATTTCTCGATGGACAGCTTCCTCTCTCATCCTGCTCGTTTTACACTCCGGCTTTTTATCTTTCCATCGCGTGTTTCCTCGTTCGCGGTGCCCACACTGTCTCAGTAAACAAGGACGTAAGGTTGTCGCTTGAATGGCCGCGTCTCACTTTGCAGTCGACTTCCCCGCCTCTAATTAGCAATGAATGAGGGAATGTATGATGAACAGGGAAGGTTACACCGTTCCTCGCCTAACCCCAGATACATTCACCTGGCATTTAGCGTCCCTTATCTTCTGCAGGGACGGGAAAGAGATACACCAGACCTTGCTAATTTTTTTTACTTCACCCTTTTGTTGTTTGTGTTGGTGGTTGTGGTGGTGGTTGTTGTTGTTGGTGGTGGTGGTGGTGAGAGTGATGTTGTTGGAGGTTGTTTTTGTTGGTGGTCTTCGTATTTGTGTATCCCTGCTCTGTGACGACTTGTTCTGCGACGATATATATATATATATATATATATATATATATATATATATATATATATATATATATATATATATATATAGTTTTTTTTTTTTTTTTTTTTGTGGCGCCTTGTTCTGCATTACTTTGTTTTGTCACTATATTGGGGATGTGTCCTATTTATGTGTTTTTTTTTTTTTATGTAACAAGTGTTCTGGCCAAGGAGAACAAAGGGGAGAATCTTTATCGCCTTGTTTTGTGATCTTTTTTGTGAAGTTTTGTTTCCTGCCACCTTTTCCTATAATGTCTTTGATTACGCCTTGTTTTCTGAGGTCTACATTTTTTATGCTAACTCTTTTATTCTTTTCTTTGAGGAGTCACCAAAAGCGGTCGGGCTATTTCCCGCCTCACAGTCACGCCCCTGCACTCTTCTCACGGCCTGGATGCTAAGGCCGCCGCAGCCGCCGCTGCCGCCGCGCTGGAGGAGCAGCGCGTGGCTGCCGTGCAGAACAACAGCCTGACGAACGTGACAGGACAGCTGGGCACCTCTGTCTTCCTGCCCTGCCGCACCACACACTCCATGGAGCGACAGGTGAGTGTGGCTGCGACACACACACACACACACACACACACACACACACACACACAGACCGCGTAGTGTAGTGGTTAGCACGCTCGACTCACAATCGAGAAGGCCGGGTTCGAGTCCCGGTAAGCGGCGAGGCAAATAGGCAAGCCTCTTAATGTGTGGCCCCTGTTCACCTAGCAGTAAATAGGTACGGGATGTAACTCGAGGGGTTGTGGCCTCGCTTTCCCGGTGTGTGCTGTGTGTTGATGTGGTCTCAGTCCTACCCGACGATCAGTCTATGAGCTCTGAGCTCGCTCCTTAATGGGGAAGACTGGCTGGGTGACCAGCAGCCGACCGAGGTGAATTGCACACACAAAATACGTCGCAAAAGGATGTGACAAAATGAACTTCACTATTTTATGTTGTTCATACACACTTAAGGTCTCATGCAAAGCAATTTTGCCTCCGCACGTGACTGGACCACCCACCTCCGAACACGCACACACACACACACACACACACACACACACACACACACACACACACACACACACACACATGCCTGGTAGCTCGGTGGTTAGAGCGCTGGCTTCACAAGCCAGATGACCGGGGTTCGATTCCCCGGCCGGATGGAGATATTTGGGTGTGTCTCCTTTCACGTGTAGCCCCTGTTCACCTAGCAGTGATTAGGTACGGGATGTAAATCCAGGAGTTGTGACCTTGTTGTCCCGGTGTGTGGTGTGTGCCTGGTCTCAGGCCTATCCGAAGATCGGAAATAATGAGCTCTGAGCTCGTTCCGTAGGGTAAAGTCTGGTTGTCTCGTCAGAGACTGCAGCAGCTCAAACAGTGAAACACACATGGAAGAGGAGGAAGTTTTTGAGGGCACTACACACGGAGGAGATAACGGTGACGGTGATGGAATGTCGAGAGTGATGGAGGAGCGCGGCGTGAATGGCGGTTGGGCCCGGGAGAGTGTGAGAAGGACCCCGCCCCCTGTGCGTGATGCTATGAAGAGTCCCCGTGATAAGCCAAATGGATCGGAAAATTAGAAAAAAAAAAATGGCATGCCCATTATAAAGATGCATCTGTGTTCCGCGCTTCAGAAGGACAGTATTCTCAATCTTTTCAGTGTCTTATTTTAGGGAGATTTCAATCCTTTCACCGTCATATCTTGTGGAACTGGACATAAAAGCGAGAAAATATGCGTAATGTAAGAATGAACTACATTACATATAAAGTGTTGCAGAAACTTTATAAATAAATAGATAGAAAAAATAGTTCGTAAGTTTAACCAATAGAGGCAGATGTGACCTATTTCAACATCATCAGTTACTTACTTTAGCATCTCTTTGTACAGCGAGCAATATAATAACCACTGACCAGCTATCATTGCCAGTCGGTGCGCCGCGAAGTCTGTGAGGAAATAAAGTGTTTCAAAATAAAGACTCAGTATCGTGTCAATCAATCATTGGGAACATACACCCGGGGGCGCGTCGCCTCGCTTACCCTATGGCGTCATTCCCGGCGGTCACGCCTCGCAAATCTCTATGCAGGCTCCGTTCCCATTCCAAGTAACTCCCAGCAAGAGTTGCGACTCTGTGGCAAGCGACTTGCCACATCCATGAGTTCTGTGGACGTCTCCTTCGCCTCCTCCATGCTGGGTTATCCCTTTCGGAGACAACCCAATATGCAGGATCGGCTTCCGTGTAGCGTGCCACATGCCCATATAGTCGCAGTTGGCGTTGACGGACTATGCTGGTAATTGGCCTCGAATCAGTCTCACGGAGCAATCACTGATTTAACACAGTCATACCAGCGGTACCCCATGATCCTGCGAAGGCATCTAGTACCAAAGACATTAATTCACCTCTTCATGTCGGTGTTCAGCGTCCATGTCTCAAAACCGTAGAGTAAGACAGGGATCACCAGGAACTTGAAGATCCGAATCTCGTCGGTCTGCATAGATACCGACAACGCAAAATACTCAAGTTGAGTGAGTCCATAACGCCGTGGGCCAGGCCATTCCGCCGTACAACTTCCTGGTTTGACTCTCCGTTGTTACGCACTACACTACCAAGGTATGTGAAATTTTCCGAGATCTTAATGTCCTCACCACATGCATGGACGGACTGTGCTGTTTCATTCAGTAAGCCTCCAAACACCTAAACCTTAGTCTTAGGCCAGGAAATCTAGGGTCCCAAGGGCTTCGATTCCTCATGCAGTACCTCTAGAGCCATTACCAGAACCTCCAGTGACTCGGTAAATATTACTGCATCATCGGCAAAAACAAGATCTGTAATTTCAATATTGCCAACAGATGATCCACAATGACTTTGGTGTACAACTCTGCCTAGTACCCAATCCATGCAAGTGTTAAAAAGGGATGGAGCAACCACATATTCTTGTCTCACTCCCGTATTCACAGGAAAGAAGCTGAACACGCCCCCTCCACACTTCACAGCACTCACAGTTCCGGAGTAGAGTCCAATTAATAGACCAATAGTCCTGATGGCCCCTTTTCTCGTTCTAGATAGGGATGACCAACCTCTTTTTCCAGTCAGGGGGAATGGTACCTGAATGCCATACAGCAGTCAAGACAGCATGAAACCCACGGATCATAGCCTCAATCCCAGCTTTGAGCAGCTCATGTTACAGATGCCACCTGTCTTTCTACCCCTCAACTTTGCCAAAGCCACTTTAACATCATCAATGGAGGGTGCAGTTTTGTCAATGGGTGGATTAGCATCCAGCATCTGTAACCCTGCAGTTTGGAGCTGTCTGCTTGGAGGATTCACTGTGAACAGCTGCTCAAAGTACTCAGCCCAACGACCCATCTGACCACCTGTGACTGATACGAGGAGACCATTTGCTGCTCAGATAGCGCTCGCCTGAGATGTAGACTTGGATCGGAAATTCTTCAGGGCTTGATAGGCAGGTCAGAGATCATTAGCATTTAAATGACACACTACATTTTCAGCGAGACTCTTGACATACCTCTCCTTGCCCTTCCTCAGGAGAGCTCTAGTCCTACGTGACGGAGCCCTGTACTAGTCGCGGTTCCCAGCAAGTCCGGCAGCGCAACTCTCTTCAATACTGTCCAGCGTCTCTACCGAGGCAAAGTCACTTCTTGACCTTGGGCGTTCCCCAACACATTCCTTGGCAGCCTTACGTTTGAAGGTATCCCATAGTTCTATTGGGTCCTCAATGGTGTCGAGCATTCCAAACTGATTGGAGACTGTCACTGCATACTCCTGGGTACATTCAAGTCCTTCAGTTTCTCAAGATGAAACACAGTGTGGTCACATCTTGGAGGCTTTCTGGACTTGCCATGAAGCTTGAGTGTAGCAACAAGAAGCCTGTTATCAGTCGCAAAGAACTCGGCACTCCGAAAAACCCTTCAGTTCTGGAGGATACTCCAACGAGTACTAACAAGGATATGGTCGATCTCCTTTGCTACTCCTATTGCTATACCAAGCCCAGCGGTGCAGCGCTGGTCTCTGATACCAAGAACCTGCAAGATTCAGAAAGAAGGAGCTGTTGTCGTTCCTGGTACCAGAGTCATGGGGACCAACACATAACTCGTAACCGGCTTTCTTAGTGCCAATGACAGCATTAAAGTCGCCCACGACAATAAGTGCATCACGATAAGGACACTGCTCCAGTATAGATTCGAGTTTATCCGAAACAGGTTGATTTCTGGGAAATCGTATTTTCAGTAGGAAACCAATCACTAAGGTAGCTACGAGCAGCATCTTTAATGGGCCAAACGTTTCGACATTTCATCTTATGTCATCATCAGTGGTCTAAAATAAATAAAACGATAAAACAAATATAAGCATAAAAGAATAAAATTAAAATACAAAGAGAATTACAATGGTAAAAATTCACACTATCATAAGTCGGTATGCTGACAGAGTATTGTTGAGGGATGGCTTTACTTGGGAAATATATAGGGATTCAGTATTCTTAAACTGTTTCTATTACAGGTGGCGAGGATACGGAAATGACTGAGATTGGGTTGAACCTTACATGAGAGGCAGTGGTCCCGTATCGCGGAAAACGGGGTGTTGTATAGCGGACGCCCTGTTCTGGCAGACTGGCCTAAATGCTCGCTGGCTCGGTTTATAAGTGAGCGCAAGGTGCTACCCACATACTCAGCCTGGCAGCTGGGACAAGTGAAACAATAAACAGCCGACGAGCGTAAGGCAGTTGGCAGAGTGTCCTTAAAAAGGAAAAAACTACCTATACATTGATGATTATTTGTAGACACAATACGAAAATGTTTATCAGGATGATATTTTGTAAGTTTTTCATAGAGACCAAGAAATTAGAAAGTCGTAGGAAGAAGGAAATACAGAAGCAGGTAGGGAGTTCCAGAGTTTACCAGTGAAAGGTATGAAAGATCGCGAGTACTAGATAACTCTTTTGTTAGAGAGTTGGACATAATAGAGGTGAGAGAAAAAAAGCCTTGTGCAACGAGGCCACAGGAGGAGAGGAGGTATACAGTTACGAAGATCAGTAGAACAGTTAGCATGAAAACAGCAATAAAAGGTAGAAAGAGATGCAACATTTCGGCGGTGAAAAATAGGCTGAAGAGAGTCGGTCAGAGGAGGGGAATTGTTGAGATGGGTTTGGCTCTAATGCATTTGTCTAATCACCTAACAAGTGTGTTCACTTACTGGTGTTGTCTGTTGCCTCTGACTCTCTGCAGCCACTTAACATGCAAGTTGTGGGAGGGAGTTAACAGGAGACGAGCGTGGTTTTAGATATGCCACTACTACGATAGACTCCGCACATACTCACCGCCACAAATTAGGTCTCGGTTACACAAGACAAGCCTGTGTTAGGATTTGCTTATGAACCGTAAAGAAAGGATACTGTCATGTTTTGAATGGCTATTGTGTGTATGTGTGTGGGGGGGATGTGAATTGGTTAGTGTGCGTGTGGGAAGATAGTCGTATTGTAAGAGAGAGAGAGAGAGAGAGAGAGAGAGAGAGAGAGAGAGAGAGAGAGAGAGAGAGATATGGATCGATTTAAAGTGCCACAACAACAGACTAACATTACACCCCAAAAACGCACACACACACACACACACACACACACACATCATAATTCAAAGCACTTCTACACTTCACTTCCTCTACTTTCAAGAGGCTCTAGTTGAAGTTACACTGGTTTTAAGGGGGTTTTTATTGCGGTAATGACAGATTAATAATATATCTACATTATGAAATGTCCTTGAGAACCTGAACAATTGTCTCTGTGGCATTGGAAAATAGTGCAAATATAGCAAAACGTTAGAGCAAAGTGTTCCACGATATTAACCACATACGAGTCTTGCCTAAGCTAAGCCACCTAACAGTTATGATACTCCTCACTTCTACTGCCCCTCGCCTCCCTTGCGTCAGGTATCCAGAATATTGACGCGGGCCATCAAGACGCATTACCTCGTCAGTAGCTATCGATTACCTGCAGGCGAGTAATGTAAGGGATGCAGGTAAATGTGAAACTTTGATGTCGGTGATGGATGGGTGTTCTTAACGAAAGCACATCCATCACACACACACACACACACACACACACACACACACACACACACACACACACACACACACACACACACACACACACACACACACACTCTCTCTCTCTCTCTCTCTCTCTCTCTCTCTCTCTCTCTCTCTCTCTCTCTCTCTCTCTCTCTCTCTCTCTCTGTGTTTTCTACTTGTGTTTTTTGTTTTGTTTTGTTTTGCTTTCTGCATTTTTACTTTTTTTCTGTTATAGCCTAAAGCGCCTGTAGTATACTTTAAGAATATGGGAAGAGCTATCCAGCTTCCACCCTTAGTGGCGCAGGCTATTTAATTTATAGTGGTACCCATATTAGGACCCATATCACCATCCACGCGTAGGTTCGAATCCCACCACGTACAGCCTTAAACACTTTGCCATTTGTCGAGTGGTTTAAAGTTACCTACATGTCACCATCATACCCAGGTTCTAGGTAATTACACCTATGATGAGCTTTCGGGGGTGATATGGGCCCTAATATGGGTACCACTACAAATAAAATTGCCTGCGCCACTAATGGGCGGAAGCTGAACAGCGCTTCCCATAAACTCTTCAAGTGTGCCTACACAAAAAAAAAAAAAAATCCAAGCGCATTTTTTGTGTAAGGCAAATACACCTTCACCTAGAACCTGGGTATCGTGGTG
>NC_059289.1:7038842-7045970 GCF_017591435.1 Portunus trituberculatus | reverse complement strand
AAAGATGGTATAAAAAAAAAAAAAAATAACTCACTCCAATATGTACCAAACTCAGATATGTACTTACATAATCCCATGACAACTGCTTGGAGGCTGGTAGTGGCTGTTTAGATAGTTTCAGGCCATGTTACATCATGGCCTTACACGTCAACATTGTCAATTTGGGAACCCAACACGTGTAAAATACGATCAACAGGTAGGCTGCCTGCACGCCGCACTCCCTAAGGCTGTATCGATTGGTACTGAGGGTAGTAGCGTCTTCCTCACCCTCACTGCCTGATACTAAACTATCGTACATCACGCGAAAAAAATAAATAAAACCTCAAAAAAAATAAATACAAGCAAAACAAAGACTAGAAGAAAAAGGCGTATGCGGCTTGTGTATTGAAAGGGCCGACCCTTTAAACCCGCCATTACCAGGTAAGCAGTGCGTTATGTGCCTGGCAACTTCGGCCATGGCTTCCCTCTCCAGAGACGAACCCAAGTACCAAGTTTCCAATTTTTTTAAGGAACAGGCTGAATGTAGGCAAACTTCTAGCAAGAAGGAAAGGTAGATGTTGATAGACATAGTTGAAAGAGTTTGGCCAGGCAAGGTGCAAGCACAGAAGCACAGTTTTTGAGAACAACAGCAGAGACCTCATCAACTCCATAAGCCTTCTGAGGGTTTAGGCCAGAGGGCATGGAAAATGTCATTATGAAGAACTTTAATTGCAGGCATGAAATTGTCAGAGGGAGAGACAAACCCAGAATCATCCAAGGTGGAGTTATTAGCAAAGGTTTGAGAGAAAAGTTCAGCTTTAGAGACAGATGAGATGGTAGTGGTGCTATCAGGATAAAATAAAGGAGGACAAGCAAGAGATTAAAGGTATAGAACGGTAGTTTGAGGATTTTAATGGTCACCCTTTTTAGGAACAGGCTGAATGTAGGCAAACTTTTAGCAAGAAGGAATTGTAGAAGTCGATAAACAAAGTTGAAAGGTGCAAGGTGCAAGCATGGCAGCACAGTTTTTGAGAACAATAGGAGGGACCTCGTCAGGCCCATAAGCCTTCCGAGGGTTTAGGCCAGTGAGAGCATAAAAAACATCATTATGAAGAACTTTATTTGTAGGCATGAAATTGTCAGAGGGAGGAGGAGAGGGAGGAACAAGTCCAAAATCATCCAAGTTGGAGTTAGCAAAGGTTTGAGAGAAGAGTTCAACTTTGGAGACAGATGAGATGGCAGTAGTGTCATCAGGGTGAAATAAAGGAGAAAAAGATGAAGAAGTATAGTTATTGGAGATGTTTTTGGCCAGATGCCAGAAGTCATGAGGAGAGTTAGAATTTGAAAGATTTTGACATTTGCTATTTATGAAGGAGTGTTTGAAAAGTTGATGAACAGACTTCACATGATTCTGGGCAGAAATATAAGGTGCATGAGATTCAGGAGATGGAAGGCTCAAGTACCTTAATTATGTAGGCAACCTCTCTATCATGTATAGCATGAGAACAGGCTGTGTTAAACCAAGGTTTAATAGGTTTAGGTTGAGAAAAAGAATGAGAAATGTACTCTTCCATGCTAGTCACTATCACCTCTGTTATGTGTTCAGCACACAGAGATGGTTCTTTGACATGGACACAGAAACAGTAATCATGCCAGGGAAAATCAGCATAATACCTCCTCAGGTCCCCCCAATTGGGAGAGGCAAAACGCCAGAGACACCTCTGCTTATAGGGTGATCCTGAGGAGGAATTGGAGAAATAGAGCAAGATACAGAAATGAGATTGTAATCGGAGGAGCCCAACAGTGAAAATAAGGTAACTGCATAAGCAGAAGGATTAGAGGTAAGGAAAAGATTAAGAATGTTGGGTGCATCTCCAAGGTGGTAAGGAATATGAGTAGGGTGTTGCACCAGTTGCTCTAATTCATGGAGGATAGCAAAGTTAATTTAAGGCTAGTTCACCAGGATGGTCATTGAAGGGAGAAGAAAGCCAAAGCTGGTGGTGAACATTGAAATCTCAAAGAATGGAGATCTCTGTGAAAGAAAAGAGGGAAAGAATGTGCTCCACTTTGGAAGTTAAATAGTCAAAGAATTTAGCATAGTCAGAGGAGTTACGGGAGAGATAGACAGCACAAATAAATTTTGTTAGAGAGATTACTGAGTTTAAGCCTGATGGCAGAAAGCTCAGAAGATTCAAAAGCATGGGTACAAGTGCAAATTCAGTTGTTGTGCACATAGACACAATATCCAGCTTTGGAGTGAAAATGAGGATAGAGAAAGTAGGAGGAAACAGAGAAGGGGCTACTGTCATTTGCCTCAGACAGCTGCGTTTCAGTGAGGAAAAGATGAGGTTTAGTAGAGTAGACCCGTGTTCTACAGATTGAAAATTTGATATACGACTGCAAGTGTTGCAGAAGTTAATTAAGGAAGTCAAGGAAGGTGTCAAGACATTTTGGTTCACCAACGAAAAAGCAGTCCAACCTGGGGACATTTCTGGTCCCCTCCTCAGAAGGGGATTCTGAGGCTGGATTTGGAGTTGCCTTTTTTTTTTATTTTAAATTCTATAAGTGAAGGGTAAGTGTGTGTGGTAAGTGCATATAGTTTTGTGTGAAGAAGGAGAGTTGTCTTTCGAGGGCAGGCTGTGACAGCCCCCTTGAGTTGTGAGACACAAAGGGAAACGTTCAGTGAGATCACAACTAGCTTTAATGGAAAGTTCACAGCACCCCCTGAACTAATGCTATTAGACCTTGTTGTTAGTAAATTATCATTTCAGTAGGTGTCTACTACTTCCTCCTACTGGTTAACTCATGCATTAGGGAAGTGGACAGAATAGGGGTGAGAGGAAAAAGAAAGCCTTTTGCAGCGAGGCTGCAGGAGGAGGAAAGGCATGCAGTTAGCAAGATCAGAAGAGCAGTTAGCATGAAAATAGCGATTAAAGATAGCAAGAGATGCTACATTCCGGCAATGAGAAAGAGGCTGATGACAGTCAGTCAGAGTAGAGTTGATATGATTAAAAAAGCTTTTGATTCTACCCTATTTAATAAAACTGTGTGAGTAGAATCCCGCCAGTCATGCAAAGAGTACTCCATACAAGAACAAACTAGGCTTCTTTTTTTTTTTTTATGTTGTGGCCTATAGCATCTCTATAGGTTTTACTTGAAGAGTATAGGAAGCGCTGTTCAACTTCCACCCATTAGTGGCGCAGGCAATTTTATTTATAGTGGTACCCATATTAGGGCATATATCACTACCCAAGTGCATCTTTGGTATGACTACCTAGAACCTGGGTATCATGGTGACGTAAGTAACTTTAAATCACTGGACAAATGGCATAGTATCAAGGTGGTACATGGTGGAATTCGTGGTGGGATTTGAACCTACACGTGGACCTCTGCCCGATCCCACACTCACCACCTTATCCACTATGCCACCGCCTCCCCTCTTGTACAGAGTTAGCAGTTGGAGGGACGAGAAAAACTGGCAGATATGCCTTGAAACACCTAACTTCATAGAAGTGGTTTCAGCAAGAGATGAGGTGTGGAGTTTCCAGTTTAGATCATGAGTAAAGGACAGACCAAGGATATTCAATGTAGAAGAGAGAGACGGCTGAATGTCATTGAAGAAGAGGAGATAGTTGTCTGGAAGGTTGTGTCAAGTTGATGGAGGAATTGAGCTTTTCAGGCATTGAACGCTATTTAGTTTTCTCTGTCCTTATCAGAAATCTTAGAAAGATCAGAAGTCAGGAATTCTTTGGCATCCGTGCATGATCTGTTGATTTTCTGGAGGGTTGGTCTTCTCTGAAAAGACTTGGAAAGATGTAGGGTGGTATTATTAGTGTAAGAATGGACAGGGCAAGAAGTTTGGTTAAGAAGATCATTAATGAATAATAGAAAGAGAGTGGGTGACAGGACAGAACCTTGAGAAACACCACTATTAATAGATTTAGGAATAGAACAGCTGCAATAGAACTGTTGGAAAGGAAACTTGAGATAAAGCTTCAGTGAGAAGGGTAGATACTGTAGGAGAGCAGTTTTGAAATCAAATCATTGTGCCAGACTTTATCAACAGTTTTTGATATATATAATGGAACAGAAAAAGTTTCACTGAAATCTGTAAAAGAGGATGACCAAGACTCAATAAGGAAAGTCAGAATGGCCAAGATGGAAGCCATACTGGCAATCAGGTAGGAGATTGTGAAGTCAAAGATCTTATTGAGGCTAGATTAAAAAAACTATAGACAAGCAAGGAATTAAACCTATAGGTCAGTAGTTTGAATGGATTAGAATGGTGACCCCTTTTAGGAACAGGCTTTGTGATGTAGGCAGATTTCCAGAATGAAGGAAAGGTAGAAGTTGATAGGCAGAATTGAAAGAGTTTGGCCAGGCAAGGTGGAAGCATCAGAGCACAGTTCTTGAGAATAATAGGAGTGACCCCATCAGTTCTATAAGCCTTCCAAGGGTTTAGGCCAGTGAGGACATTGAAAACTTCATTATGAAGAACTTAAATTGAAGGCATGAAAGTCAGAGGAAGGGACAAGTCCAGTAAGGTTTGAGAAAAGGATTCTGTTTTAGAGATAGAAGTGATGGCAGGCAGTAGGGCCATCAGGATGAAATAAAGTAGGGATAGATGAAAAAGTAATGTTATTGGAGAAGTTTTGGCCAGGTCGATGCTAGTAGTCTTGAGGGGAGTTGAAGCTTGAAAGGTTTTGGCATTTTTCTCTTTATGAAAGAGTGTTTGGCATAATGTTGGGCAGAAATGAAAATGCATGAGATTCAGGTGATGGAAGGCTCAAGTACCTTTTGTAGTACCTCATGATAACAGACTTCACAGTAACAGTTTTTGCTCAATAATGAACTGATCAGATGCCTTACCATATTTTTTGGACCATGATAACAGTTTTTTAATCCATGGCTGTGAGGACGAACATACATATGATGTGATTAAGAAGCCAAAAAATGTCTTGTTTATCTACTCCCATATGCTGGATGCCACTGTAACTCGTTTGATTTGTCTACAATTTACAAAACTTGCAATAAGGTGGAGAGCAACAACTATATGCCTGTGGGTCACTGGAGTGACACTCATGGGGTGGTGTCCTGGACATGTTGCACTTGTGGCCTGCCGGTGTGAATTGCTAGTTCAGCATTTCTGTTTTAATGTTGTTGGGTAAACGTGGGTAATGATACTGCTACATGGGTGAGAGAGGCTAGTAGAGAGAGAGAGAGAGAGAGAGAGAGAGAGAGAGAGAGAGAGAGAGAGAGAGAGGGGTAGAGAGTGTTCTAGTGTGGTGGTGCTCCAGCAACGGCACACGTCTAGCGAGCACTACTTGCTGTAATGTCTGTAAATTATAAGTTATTACTATTGACATATTTTCTTTTTAGCTTCTTTTCAGTTTCTTTTCTCTACACTTCCATGATTCATGTAACTTTTCTTTCTTCTCTTCTTGGTTTTCTTTCCCAAACAGAGAATTTTCAGTATTGGACATACCCTCACCCCTGAAGTGTCTGCTATGGCAAAGTACCACTGTATTTGATTGTGCACAAACAACAACACTATACTAACAGCACCCTCACACACATGAATTATCAGTGCAACATTGTACTCTCCCTTCACTGTCCTATATTATATGTATCCCTTTTGGTCTGGGTCAAGGTACCCTCTACCTGGCAGTCACTCGAGATAACCTAGCTTTAGAGCATTGGTACAGTTTTGGGATCCACCTGGTTCTTCTGTAAAGAACACAACATATGTTATCTTTTATCACACTACAACAGGTTATTATGGACCCAGATATATACACCGACTCACTAAGTATGCACAGATCCTGCTATAACTCTATACTTGCTAAAAGAGGTGAACACACACTGTAGTGTAGTGGCTAGCATGCTCGGCTCTCAACCGAGATGGTCCAGGTTTGAGTCCCAGGAAGCAGCGAGGCAAATGGGCAAGCCTCTTAATGTGTAACCCCAGTTCACCTAGCTGTAAATGGATACGGAATGTAACTCGAGGGGTTGTGGCCTTGCTTTCCCAGTGTGTGTGGTGTGTTGTGGTCTCAGTTCTACCTTAAGATTGGTCTATGAGCTCTGAGTTTGCTCCGTAATGGGGAAGGCTGACTGGGTGACCAGCAGACGACCGTAGTGAATTACAGGTTTAGGATACGACCTCATAGGATATGTTACTCCTAAGGAGGTTGAAGCCAATATGCCTGACCTCTGTGTCCAACCTCAACCTTGGCAGAGGCAACAGGCATGTCATCTAGGTTCCTCTGTGAAACAAATACTGTACCCTTCAGATGGGAATCCTAGTGTCTCGTAAGGTTTGGATCGTTACAGTACTGCAGGATGAAAAGGTTGGTTAGGGTTACTGGTAGATTAGATTTTTTGGGTGGGCTTGTTTTGTGTTAAAGAAAATTTGTATGAACTGAGTTATAAATAATTAACATTTTCACTAGCACAGTTACCTCAAAACAGTAAACAGAATAGACAGTAGGAAATGTATCCTCAATTATTTTCTTTCTGAAGTTGGCTGTGAAGAATATACAATGCTTCAATGCTGTAAATTGTTGCGTATTGCTGTAAATATGTTAAGTTGGTCTGTGTTTGCAGGTGTGTGAGGGATTGATTACCTGGTGTCGATGCAGTGGTGTGTCAAGTCAATCAGTCAGTCACCAGTCAGTCAGTGTGTCGGTTGTCTCTGCAGAAGGGAAGGTGATGCAGACAGGTGAGTGAAAAGTGGCTGAGTTGTTCTTGTGGATTAGTTTTAGTTATTACATGAGGTTTTTGCTTACTTTTACTTATTGGTTGATAGAAGTAAACAAGTATTTGTGTTGTACCAATGAGGTAATTTGTAGCAGATTGATTTTTGTTGTACTATGAAGGTTGCTTTCACAGTAGTCTTAGTAGTTACATGAGACTCATGGAAGTCATTTTCTAATAGAATGGTTGTTTTTAATTATAATGAATTCCTTTTTCCTTGTAATACATTGATGTACTTGGCTCATGATCACCTACAGTCTGTTCCAAAGTCACCCTCCAGAGCAGAAAGTGCTGGCCTACCACGGCTTTATTATTAAAAGTCCAAAAGGATAAAGCAATTCATTTTTAACATTTTAAAGTGCAGTAAAATGAATATAAATACCATTTGTCATATAC
>NC_059289.1:7013212-7038342 GCF_017591435.1 Portunus trituberculatus | reverse complement strand
TAGCCATAATTGAAAGAGTTTGGATAGGCAAGGTGCAAGCACGGAAACACAGTTTTTTAGAACATTAGGAGGGACCACATCAGGTCCATAAGCCTTCCGAGGGTCTAGGCCAGAGAGGGCATGGAAAAAATCATTACGAAGAAGTTTAATTGTAGGCATGATATAGTAAGAGGGAGGAGGAGAGAGAGGGACAAGCCCAAAATCATCCAAGATGGATTTGTTAGCAAAGGTTTAAGAGAAGAGTTCAGCTTTAGAGACAGATGTGATGGCATTAGCATGAAATAAAGGAGGGAAAGATGAAGAAGTAAAGCTATTGGAGATGTTTTGGGCTAAATGTCAGAAGTCTCGAAGGGAGTTTGAGTTTAAAAGATTTTGACATCTTTTTATGAAGGAATGTTTGGCAAGTTGAAGAACAAACTTGGCATGATTTTGGGCAGAAATATAAAGTGCATGAGATTCAAGTGATGGAAGGCTCAAGTGCCTTTGGTGAGTAACCTTTCTATTATGTATAGCACGAGAACAGGCTGTGTTAAACCAAGGTTCAGAAGGGTTAGGCTGATGGTCTCTGACACGGAAACCGTAATCATTCCAGGAAAAATCAGCATATTACCTTCTCAGATTTCCCCAGCTAGCTGAAGCAAAATCGCCAAAGGTACCTCCGCCTTGAGGGATCCTGAGGAGGGATTGAAGAAATAGAACAAGATAAAGATATTAGATTGTGATCGGAGGAGCCCAACGGAGAAGATAGGGTAACAGCAAAAACAGAAGGATTAGAGATAAGGAAAAGATCATGAATGTTGGCGTATTTCCATGACAGTCAGGAATACAAGTAGGGTGCTGTACCAGTTGCTCTAGGTCAGGGTGCTGTACCAGTTGCTCTAGGTCATGGAGGATAACAAAGTTGAAGGCTTGTTAACCAGGATAGTCAGTGTGTTACGGCCCGCCCGTAACATACTCCACTACCATCACCTCCTCCGCTTGTTACCTCGTTCGCCACCTCTCCGCCTCACCTTCCACGTCACCGTCTCATGAACCTTCCACGCCACCGTCTCATGAACCCTCCACGTCACCGTCTCATGAAGCCCGCTACTGTCCCGAAGTTGGATTCACGCGGCCCCATTCGACTCAACCGGAAGTGTTAAGCCAGCTCTCGGCTTTCTGGAAAGTCAAGTCGAGGTCCAGGCCTCAACCAGTGAACACAACGCCTCTTGGGTCTACCGTGGGATCAACCATCACCCAGCACTTCACCACTGCGACACCGCATAAGTATCACTTCCCCTCGTCCGTTTTTTCCACATTGCCTCCATATAGGATTAGGATTATTGTTAGGTATTAAGTTGGGTTCTTTATTGTTGTATTTATTTCTGTGTTATATGTATATGTGTATGTCATTTTCCTGTGTTTCATGTTATATATCTGTGTTTCATGTTTCATGTTATATCTATGTGTGTCAGTTTCATTATGGGTTATTAAAATAGCTTTTTAAAGTGCCCCCTTTGCATTTCCTCACCAGTTGAACCTGCAGTGTTTTTTTTATTGTTATTGTTCACCGGCTCCCGATGCCAATCTTACCAGTTTAACCGGTGAACGTAACAATTGGCGACCGTGACAGGACCATTATAACCCATGTTCAGTGTTCCATTTTTCCAGTGACTTTTTTTCTGTGATTACATTATTTTTTTTGTGTTTCTGTGGTGTTGTGACTTTGATGTGTTTTTTTCTGTGACTTACTCTGCGTGTGGTTTAAATTTACCTTTGTGCGATCAAGTGGCTCCTTTTGGGTTAAACGTGCTTCGTGACTTTCATTGGTATCGCATAGCAGTGGTAGAGCAGGAAACCAGGTAGAAAGGCGTGTTCACCGATAGCACTTATCTCTATTTTTGCACATAGGCAGGTGTGTAATAAGTGTTATCCAAGTGTTGGGATCATCATATGTTCATGCGAACCCTCAATCCCCTCACTTCGCGGATCATTTTTCTCGCTAGTTAGAATCGGCCATTTTAACTAGTCTCTCAGACTAATCCGCCTCCTTATCAATAACAAGTCTCAGTACAATTCGCTCCTCACTCTCAAGTCTCGTAACTAGAGTAATCCGGATCCCTCTTAATGCCGTAATTCTCTAGTTTACCCCTCATTAGTGATTGTACTCATAAGTGTTTACTTAAGTATAATCTAGGTAATTTCAAGGTTGCCTTTATTATCACTCTGCCAAGTTCCTCACTTAAGTAATTCGCTTATCATTTTTTTTTTGTTGTTGTTTAACATCTATTTAATATGGCTTCCGCTCAGTTTAACGTTGAAGATTTTTGTGCTGACCCTTCTCTGGAACAACTTAAAGATGCTAATATAAAGAAGGACCAATGGAAGACCATCGCTAAACATTTTGATGTTCCCATCACGTCTCAGATGACTAAAGAGGTCATTAAGAATGTAGTTGTTGAACATCTAGTGCAAGAAGGTCAGTTGCTAGGAAATGCCATAGAAGAGTTAACTCCCATGTCAGCCTCTACGAGGACTATAATACACAGTCCCCAGGAAGAACAGGATAAGAGTAGGATAAGTCAGTGGGAAATTGAGAAGCTTAAACTAGAATACCGGATGCATGAAAACAAATGCAACTACAGGCAGAAGGAAAAAAGAAGAGAAGAAATGCAACTACAGGCAGAAAAAGAAGAAAGAAATGCAAACAGGCAGAAAAGAGAAATGCAACTACAGGAAAACAAATGCAACTACAGGCAGAGAAGATAAAGAGAGAGAATTTCAGTTACAACTTAAAAGGCAGGAGAAAGAGTTAGAAATTCAGGAGTTAGCCCTACGAAATGACGCTAAGTTTAGAGGGAAGAAATAGATATAAAGAAAAAGTTAGCAAGCTTTAATCCTGCTACAGCTGCTCCGCTAGTTCCCCCTTTTGATGAATCTGATGTTGACGGGTCATTTCGCGCTTTTGAGAGCATTGCTAATAGGAATAAATGGCCCAAGGATCAGTGGGTGTCTCTCCTTGTCCCTAAGCTAGTAGGAAAAGCTTATAGGGTATACAACGGCCTTAGTGATGAGGTAGAATATGAAGAGATCAAAGGTAACATTCTAGACGCCTACTCTATCACTTCTGATGGATACAGACAACAGTTCCGAAAGTATGTGAAACCAGAGTCTCACACCTATGTTGAATTTGCTAGTGAGAAACTAAGACAATTTAAGAAATGGTTAGCCGCCCTTAACATTACCACCTTTTCGGAGTTGCTCAATCTAATGGTCCTGGAAGAATGGAAGAACAAGTTACCCTTTAATATTCTGAGGCATGTGGAAGAACGGGAGAGAGTGATCTTATGTCTGCCGCTAAAGTGGCTGATGCGTTTGCTTTGTTGATGGGATCCCTGGGTAGTAGAGGTCGTGGTTCACTATCTAATGTTAGGTCCTCCTTTGGGGAAGGTTTTGGGGCGCGGGTGGTAAGCCGACCGGATTCTCGCCAAATGCATATAATTCCCCTGGTGTACATACTGTAAGAAACCAGGTCACACGATCCAAAAATGTAGACACCCAAATTGCAAGGCCTCTCAACGTCAACTTTCTTTTGTGGCCCCTAAACCTAACACATTTGAGAACAAGAAACCAGTGGCCCTAGCTAACCCTGTCAACTCTCCTCTAGAACTTTATGACTCGTACATGTATCAAGGTAAAGTGTCCCTGACTGATGGTAAAGACAAGGCAATAAATGTCAAGGTTCTGCGTGATACAGGTGCTGCCCAATCCATCTTAAGGGAAGATGTCATCCCTAACATCAAACAGGCTTTCACTGGGAGAAGGTGATCCTTACAGGTCTCGAATCACAGCTCTCCTATCCCTTGGCTAATATTAGCTTACAGTGCCCTTTCATTTCAGGAGAGGTTGAGGTAGCCATTAAACCTGGTGAACTGCCAGTACCGGGGTACATCTTGTACTGGGTAATGATCTTGCGGGTAACTTGGCTGTTCCAAACTTAATTGTTCTTGATTCTCCCTTAACAGAAAGTCCCACTAAGACCCTGGACGAAACATCCCCTCACTTCTTCCCAGTGTGTGCAGTCACCAGGTCTCAGTCCAAGTCCCCTGCCCTTTCACCACCTCCTCCACCAATGATTGCCTCTACTGACAACTTGTACAATAACATCATTTCAAAGGAGAATTTGATTAATGCTCAGGAACAGGATCTCACTTTGGCTAAGATCAGACATGTTGCCAGTGAGACAAAGGATATGTCTAAATTGCCTTGTTTTTATTATCAGGAAGGAGTCCTGATGCGTGCCTACAGACCTCCTGAACTGAAACAACTAGACACCTGGTCAGAAACACATCAAGTTGTCATCCCTTGTCTGTAAGACCAGCCATTATAGAACTAGCTCATGATGGATTGTCAGGTCATCTAGGCATCCAAAAACCTACAAGAAGGCTCTTCAACATTTTTTTGGCCAGGAATGAAAAAGGATGTGTCACACTATGTAAAAACATGTCACATATGTCAAATTGTGGGTAAGCCTAACGAACGCCTTGTGCCAGCTCCTCTGACGCCTATTCCAGTTCAGACGGAGCCCTTCGAAAAGATCATTCTAGACTGCGTAGGGCCCTTACCCAAAACCAAACGAGGGAATCAGTATTTGTTAACCCTCATGGATCCCACTACCAGGTACCCTGAAGCATTCCCTCTTAAGAACATCACATCAAAGACCATTGTAAAACATCTAATACATTTTTTCACCTCGGTAGGAATTCCAAAACAAATTCAGTCTGACAAGGGTAGCAATTTCACTAGCAATTTTTTCCAACAGATAGTGAATGAGCTAAACATCGACCATGTTACCTCCTCGGCTTACCACCCCAATCCCAAGGCTGTCTGGAGCGGTTTCACCAAACATTAAAATCCATGATGAAGAAGTATTGCTTGGAGCATCAAGGAGACTGGGATGAAAGTATCTCTTTCCTTCTCTTCGCTTTAAGAGAATCTCCTCAAGATTCTTTAGGTTACTCCCTTTTGAATTACTCTATGGTAGACAGATCAGGGGGCCTCTCAAAATATTAAAGGATCAATGGTTTACTCAAAATACTCCTTCAAGCCCCAGTGTGTCTGACTACATCAGTAACCTTAAGAATAAAATCAGTGAAGTCAGATCTTTTGCTAAATCAAACTTCCTCAAATCTCAAACTAAAATGCAACAGAATTCTCTTCCCAAATCTGTCATGAGAAGTTTCAAACCAGGAGACAAGGTTTTACTTTTCTCCCCACTCCAGGCAATGCTCTTCACAGTAAGTTCATGGGACCTTATGTTGTGGCTCAAAAACTAAGTCCATTAAATTATGTGGTCCACACTCCTGACCGTCGTAAGGATTCCCAACTAGTTCATATTAATCTAATGAAACCTTACCACTCCAGAGAACCAGAGGACGACTTGTCTCGCACTGTACCTGTATGTCTGGTAGGGAAGGAGTCTGGTCCTGTGCCCCCCGAGGAAGAGTCCGACATCGAATTCCTCTTCTCGTCACCTAAAGGACGCCCCTCAAACAGCCAAATCATGTCCAACCTTGATGAGGTGTTTCTTTCCTTAACACCTTCACAACAGTCTGATCTTAAAAAGTTATTGCTAGACTTTTCAGAAATCACAGGTGACCTTCCAGGACTTTGTAATACTATCCAACATGACATAACATTAATATCTAATGACATCAAGCCTATAAGACAACCAGCCTATCGCATTTCACCCATTAAAAGAGACTTGATGAAAAAAGAGGTAGACTATCTGCTCTGTCATCACCTTGCAGAACCTAGTATATCCCCTGGGCTTCTCCTGCCTGTTAACATCTAAGCCAGATGGTAGTAGTCGATTTTGCACCGACTACAGGAAATTAAATAAAGTGACGGTGCCAGACTCCTACCCATTGCCCTTGATAGAGGACCTTATAGATAGTATAGGAGTAGCCAAATTTGTAACCACTATAGACTTACTTAAAGGTTACTACCAGATTCCCTCTCGGACGAGGCCCGAATAATATCCGCCTTCATCACCCCCTTCGGACTATACCAATACACAGTGATGCCCTTTGGCTTGTCTAATGCTCCCGCCACCTTCCAGAGGGCTATAAATTACATCACCCAGGACTTGGAGGGAACATCTGCATATCTGGACGACCTGGTGGTGACTTCGGACGACTGGGTGACACATCTGACCCGTCTTCGGAGGCTGATGGGTCGGTTGCAGGAAGCCGGGCTTACAATCAACCTGGCCAAGTCCACCTTCGGGAAGTCTACGGTGGTCTACCTGGGACATGTGGTGGGGAACGGCAAGGTTCGCCCCAAGAGAGCCAACGTGGAGGCCATCCTTGGCTTCCCTGTCCCTACCACCAGGAAAGCTCTCATGAGGTTCTTGGGGATGGCTGGTTTCTACAGAAGATTCTGTAGGAACTTCTCCACCCTGGCCGCCCCCCTGACGGACCTTATCAGCACTTCCGTCCCCTTCCACTGGACCCCGACCTGTGACCAAGCCTTCCAACACCTCAAGGCGTTCTCCTCGGAACCAGTGGTCTGGACGCCAGATCACTCCCGCCCCTTCCATCTACAAGTGGACGCGAGTGGAGTTGGAGTGGGTGCTGTCCTACTACAAACGGACCCCACAAGCGGCATCCTCCATCCCATCGCCTATCACTCCGCCAAGCTGAAGAAACATCAACTCAACTACTCCACCATCGAGAAGGAGGCTCTGGCACTCGTCCTGGCGCTCCAACGTTTTGAGTGCTACCTTCATCCTGGTCCTCAAACTACGAAGGTCTTCACCGATCACAATCCTCTGGCCTTCCTTCACGCCATGAAGAACCGAAACCAACGCATTCTTAGGTGGGCCTTGTTAACTCAACCCTTCAACTTGAAAGTCCACCATATCAAGGGGGTGGACAACATCATCGCCGACGCCTTATCAAGATCTCCCGTCTCACCTCCTTCATGAGCCCATTACGGAGGTCTTAGGGGGGAGGAAATGTTACGGCCCGCCCGTAACATACTCCACTACCATCACCTCCTCCGCTTGTTACCTCGTTCGCCACCTCTCCGCCTCCCTTCCACGTCACCGTCTCGTGAACCTTCCACGCCACCGTCTCATGAACCCTCCACGTCACCGTCTCATGAAGCCCCGCTACTGTCCCGAAGTTGGATTCACGCGGCCCCATTCGACTCAACCGGAAGTGTTAAGCCAGCTCTTGGCTTTCTGGAAGTCAGTTGAGGTCCAGGCCTCAACCAGTGAACACAACGCCTCTTGGGTCTACCGTGGGATCAACCATCACCCAGCACTTCACCACTGCGACACCGCATAAGTATCACTTCCCCTCGTCCGTGTTTTCCACATTGCCTCCATATAGGATTAGGATTATTGTTAGGTATTAAGTTGGGTTCTTTATTGTTGTATTTATTTCTGTGTTATATGTATATGTGTATGTCATTTTCCTGTGTTTCATGTTATATATCTGTGTTTCATGTTTCATGTTATATCTATGTGTGTCAGTTTCATTATGGGTTATTAAAATAGCTTTTAAAGTGCCCACTTTGCATTTCCTCACCAGTTGAACCTGCAGTGTTTTTTTTTTTATTGTTATTGTTCACCGGCTCCCCGATGCCAATCTTACCCGTTTAACCGGTGAACATAACAACCCTTTGAGTTGTGAGACACAAAGGAAAATGTTCAGCGAGATCACAGCTAGATTTAATGGAAAATTCACAACACCACCTGAATTCTGGTCTGGAACAGAACTAGTGCGCTGTAAATAAATTATCGTTTCGGTAGGTGTCTACTACCTCGTCGATATTCGATTTTTCTGCATTTTGTCTGTCTATTTCCTTACTTTTTTCTATTCTTTGTTGATTTTACAGGTGGCATATGACATGGAGTATTTGTGCTTCGTTAACCCAGTGCCCGGGCCGCTACCTCAATGGATGGCGCTGGGTCTGCCATTCCTACTTGAGACGTGGGTGGCAACCATGGTCACAGTGGCTGCGGGGATGTTGCTTTTCACATTCGTGGCTAGAATCGGCTTATTTGTGGAACTGAAAATGCATATGAGCGCTACCACGGACGAGCCGGATAGTTCAGACCCTATTGGGTTTAACCATCGGTACGTAAGTCAATTTTTTAAAAGTTCACTGTCAATTTCTTGTAATTCATTCCTTTTGCAGTTTTGAGGATTATCAGAAGCTGATCGTCATACCTGCATGCCATAATTATAACCTCCAACATCTGCACTTCAATCCTATTATGTCCATATACATAATGCAAGAATTATTTGTATTACAAATATTTCAAACTTTTTACTGATAATTTCTGAAACTCCCTGCCAATTCAAGAGATTTGTCGAAACTTTTCATTAATTTTGACTCCTCTCTCACAATGTTCCCTTTTTGGAACTACCACCAATGATTTTTTTTTTCTCTTAGAATTAATGTTACTGAAAAATGTGTGAAAAATTCAATGAAAATTTTACTATGGCTTTTAAAATTCAGTTTGTTAAGAGCTGAAACCATTTTAAAATAGGGGCTTGGTAATTTTACCGTCTCCTTTTTTAATCATCATTTTATTTTTTTTTTGTTCTAATGTTTGAAAAAAAAAACTTAACTGCCTTATGACATCTAGTTAACTTTCCTATTTTTTTAAGGTCATTAGTATTTTAGTAACTTTCGTCCACTGCCTTTATCACTGTTCACTGTAAGCTTTGCAAAAATCACTTCCATGGTTTAAAGAAAGGGAGAATACATTCGTGCACACCAGAAGTTACAAGCAGAAAATAACATTTAAGCAATTTGTAGGAATAACTTAACCAGTGATGACATTTAGGCATTAAGTGACAAACTATATACTAATAGTATTGTTTCAAAGGCCACCCACACACACAGGGCCACCCACACTCAGCAACCACGGGGCAAGACAGGGCACCCAAGGTCCCTACTTCAGGTTCCAACGCCGCAACCGTAACTCACTCAGCGGCACATCAGGACAGCATCCAGGACGGGGGCGGCACAGGGATAGCGTTGACGAAGGTCCGGACTAGAGAGGGAAGCTAGCACACAACTCACAAGACTCGGGCAGACTGACTCAGACAGGCAGGACTGGCAGGAAACACTTGGTACAGCTTCTTACGTTCACTTGGGTAACAACACAGTACAAACAGGCAATACAGGGTATTACACAGGGCGAGTGCGGAGACGGAGAACGAGAGCGGGGAACAGAGAGGGGGCAGAGACAGCTGCTGGTGGACAGACTGGCCTCACACAGGAAGACTTGGTAGACGCCGAGAGTGGGCCAGCCATGCACCAGAAAGCAACCAGGCCTAGAGTAGAGCAGGGCGAGACAGCTGGCGAGGGCAGAGACGGCCCCAACTTAAATACAGCCACACACCTCTTGCAATACTGCCATTGGCTCACTTCTGAGCCAATCACCGCTGTTTTATCTACCTGAATGGCCGTCACTTCCGGTCCCCCACTTCCTGTCTCTCAACACTACCACTTCACTTCACAAGTAACTACCACCCCCTCACCCTGCGCCGCGGCAACAGTATCTTTCTCAAATCACTCTCAAACCACTGCTACACATGAGTGTACATACAGCTTTTATGTATTATCAACTTTTCGCCATCTGATTCTCTTCAGTTTTCCTTCTCTCTCTCTCTCTCTCTCTCTCTCTCTCTCTCTCTCTCTCTCTCTCTCTCTCTCTCTCTCTCTCTCTCTCTCTCTCTCTCTCTCTCTCTCTCTCTCTCTCTCTCTCTCTCTCTCTCTCTCTCTCTCTCTCTCTCTCTCTCTCTCTCTCTCTCTCTCTCTCTCTCTCTCTCTCTCTCTCTCTCTCTCTCTCTCTCTCTCTCTCTCTCTCTCTCTCTCTCTCTCTCTCTCTCTCTCTCTCTCTTTTATTTTTTATTTATACCAATTTACATAGATATACAGAGTTTTGTACATTATACATTACATACATAGTACAATATTAGGCTAAAAGTCACAGTTAATGCCTTCTGTCCGAAAGCCTGCCTCTGTCTGTCTGTCCGTAGCAACCACTCATTCACTGTACACTTGAACTGCTGCGTGGACCAGCAGCCCTCTCTCGCTTGCACAGCAACAAAAGCGTTCCACAAGCCGATATACGTGTTGAGGAACTGCCTTTGTTGGTGCCACGTTCTGCACCTGGGCTGGAGCAGCTCCCAGGGGCACGGATCAGTTCTGGTCAATCTCTCTCTCTCTCTCTCTCTCTCTCTCTCTCTCTCTCTCTTTTTTTTTTTTTTATTTAAACATAATTTATACAGAAGAACATGTACCCAAAGGCGCACTGTCGTGTGCTACCTATTCTAAGGGTACTACAATCTATTTCTCTACAATATTTACAAGACTTAAAAATAGATAATATACAAGATGGTCAGCATGTAAATGGAGCACTATTCTTTTCACTTCACTAGCACTATTCACGCACTGCACTACACTGAGTGTCACGTCACAAAGAGTGTCAGAGGAGTTGGCAGTGTCTGTCTCCACTTATGTGCCATCAGTTTGACACTGTGTGTTCATCTCCTGGACGTGAGGCACCGCGGCCGTGAACAAGTTCCACATCCTGGAGACGCGTCCTGCGAAGGTGCGTTGATGCTGACACCCGTGGGATCGCGGCACCTCTACGGCGTCACCACCATTGAGCACCGTTCTCGTGCTCCGTGCGGTGACTCTCAGAGGATGACGCAGCCCTGCCAGATGTGGCACTCTTTGCACCTGTGCCTTATGGAACACTACGATCGCCGCCACATCTCTGCGGTGTTCCAGTGAATCAAGAGGACGCTCAGGCTCTGGGTGAGGTGGTATTGCAGCATCTACTAGCCGTATGGCGCGGCGTTGGATGCTGTCCAGTCTCCTTCTGTGTGTGGCGGCACAGGACATCCAGGAGAGCTGCGTACTCAAGGTGGGGCCGCACCTGTGCCTTGTACAGCAGCAGTCTCCCCTTCCTGTCGAGGAAACTGGCGATCCTTCTGAGAGCGGAGATCCTGTGAGAGGCTTTCTTGGCAATGGTTTTGACATGGCTGTCAAACCTCAGCCCTCGATCCACCTCCACTCCAAGTATCTTGACGTCATCTTGGGTGGGAGAGCAGCAGCGCCAAAGACAACTTTCCTGCCATTGCTGCCATGGCGGCTGGGGACCGAGAGACAACCATTGCCTGTGTCTTCTCCGGCGCGAATGTCACTTGCCAGCGAGCACCCCACTCCTCTATCACTCGTAGCTGCTGATTGATGGCCTCAGCAGCCCGCCCACTGTCCTGGCGTGGATAGGTATAGGAGAGGGTGCAGTCATCAGCATAGGCCATGACTCCTGGCAGTAGCTGGAGAAGATCATCCACGTAGATATTCCACAGGAGTGGGCCAAGAATTGAACCCTGTGGCACTGATGCCTCCACAGGCAGGGACTCAGATGTTTGCCCGTTGACAACCACCTTGAGGCTTCTGTCCTGCAGGTAATTTCCCAGGAGTCGTAGCAAGCCACCCTGGATGCCTTTAGCACGAAGCTTTTCTAGTAATCCGTTGTGCCATACTTTATCAAAAGCTCCAGCTATGTCCAAAGCAACCACTATAGTGTCCTTGCCGTCGTCGAGGGCGTCCTGCCACTGCCTGGTGAGAAGCATCATTAGGTCGGAGGTTGACCTTCCAGGTCTGAACCCAAACTGTTGGTCTGAGAGGAGGGCATTGTCCTTGAGATGGCTACACACCACCTCTGCCACGACCCTCTCAAACACTTTACCCACCACTGACAACAGGGATATGGGTCTGTAGTTTTTTGGGTCCGTCCTGGAGCTTTTTGTGTGCAGGAACTACTCGAGCCTCCTTCCACACTGAAGGCCAGACGTTTTCCCGTACACAAGTTGTGAACTTGGGTGAGAGGGGCAGCCAGTTCCTGGGAGCATCGCTTCAGCAGGTGCGGGCTGATGTCATCAGGGCCGGTGGCTTTCTGTGTGTCCAGCCCCGCAATAATCGCTTCACCTGCTGATGCGTCACCTCCACCATGGTGACAGTCTTCTCACATTGCTGGACCAGCTGAGGCGGTGGCTCAGCAAACAAGGAAGCCAGCAACTGTGCCCTCTCCTTACTGCTGGTGGCGACAGTACCGTCCTGCTTGCTGAGGGAGGGATGGATTCTTGGTGGCCAGTTCCTGTTTGTCCTTAACAAGGGACCACCAAGTTTTGTTTCCTACGCCAGTGCCACACAGTTTCCGGCGCAGGCTTTCCTCCCACTTTTTTAAGGCCCACTTGCTGGTTACCACCATCCTCCTGCATGCAGCCCTATGCAGGTCCTTGTTGCGCCGAGTCGGGTTCCTCTTGTAGCGGAGCCAGGCAGCATACTTTGCCTCAGCAGCAACACGGCAACGGTAGCCAAACCATGGCTGATCCGTCGGTCTGGTGGTGTATTCCCTGTGTGGGACGTGGCGTCTCTGGAGGGCGAGAAGGTGAGAGGTGAGTGCAAGTGCTTCACTCTCTGCTCCTCCCTGTAGCAGAGTGGCCCATGGGGTGTGGGTCAGGTCGCGGCGCAGGGAAGCCCAGTCTGCTTTGTTCCACAGCCAGATGGTGCGGGTGGTGGCCTCGTCCTGAGCCACGCCCACTTCCAGCTGTGTCAGTACAGCGTGATGATCAGAGCTGCCCACGAGCCCCAGCTGATGACACTGAAGCTTGTCCTCCTGGTAGTCTGAGATGACAGGGTCTAATGTCCCTCCTCGTTCATGTGTGGGGAAGGTGACATGATCTGTCAGACCCTGCACCTCAGGAGATTCTCGTAGGCGTCTCTTTCCAGGTGGTGATTGAGATCCCCACAATCAGCACGTGGCTGCAGCTGTGTGCCATCATCAGGTTGTCTAAGTCTCAGTCAGGTACAGGAGTGAGTCAGGCCCTTGTCGCGGGGGGCGATACAGGGCACACAGTAGGAGGGCTGAGCGGTCTGCCAGCGTTACTCGGAAGTACATCATCTCCATCAGTGGAGGCGTGTCTATGTCGAGTAGCTGGGCCTGCATTCCTTCCTTGAAGCAGACAGCCACTCCACCTCCTGTTCGCTCCTGTCGGTCCCTCCTCACCCAGTGGGTGAAGCCCTGCATCCTGCCATACGTGGGCTCCACCTCACTGTTCAGCCATGTCTCTGTCACCACAACAACGTCTGCATTGTGTCGTTGCACACAGTTGTGGTATAAGTCTGCAAGGTTAGTCCGGAGACCACGGACGTTGCTAGAGACGACCTTTAGTTGGCGGCGGGGCAAGCTGGCTGTACCATGGTGAGGGATGGTAGTGAGCGAGGCCTGCTAGTCCGAGGTGGTGGTTAGGGTCCGCGGCCGACTGCTGGTACTGGTGAAGAGGGTGGTCCACTGCCGCCCCTGGCTCTGATTCCAGATACCAGGCTGAGGAAGGAGTGGGCGAGGTTGTGGTAAGGACTGAAATGAAGTGAGGTGGTGGGCGGGCTGAGGCGCTGCAGGTGGGAAGGGTGTGGCTGTGTGTCTTTCCACCGTAAGGAGCCGCTGTAGGAGACGCTCCTGACGTAAATCGTCAGTTCTGGCGTGGCAAGTAGCAGAAGTGTGTCCTTTCCGTGAGCAGTACTCACACACTTTTGCCTTGGCTCGCTTTTGTGTCTGCTTGGTGGCCTGGTGAGTCCTCAGTCCTTCGCTGGACACCTTCCTCGCGTCCTGCTGCACTTCCCTCTTAGTTTTCTTTTTTCTCCAATCTCCTGAAGTGGTCTGAGGAGAGGTTCGTGGGCGAACAGAGGCACCGCGATCTACTCCGTTCGCTGTATTTATGGAGGAAGAGTCCCTGCTGCTCTGTGTGGCGGTAGACGTGGTAGTGAGTACCGAGCAGTCACTCTGTGTGGCAGAAGGAGTGATAGTAGACGCTGGGGAGGTGTCACAGTCGCTCTGTGTGTGTGTGTCTCTCTCTCTCTCTCTCTCTCTCTCTCTCTCTCTCTCTCTCTCTCTCTCTCTCTCTCTCTCTCTCTCTCTCTCTCTCTCTCTCTCTCTCTCTCTCTCTCTCTCTCTCTCTCTCTCTCTCTCTCTCTCTCTCTCTCTCTCTCTCTCTCTCTCTCTCTCTCTCTCTCTCTCTCTCTCTCTCTCTCTCTCTCTCTCTCTCTCTCTCTCTCTCTCTCTCTCTCTCTCTCTCTCTCTCTCTCTCTCTCTCTCTCTCTCTCTCTCTCTCTCTCTCTCTCTCTCTCTCTCTCTCTCTCTCTCTCTCTCTCTCTCTCTCTCTCTCTCTCTCTCTCTCTCTCTCTCTCTCTCTCTCTCTCTCTCTCTCTCTCTCTCTCTCTCTCTCTCTCTCTCTCTCTCTCTCTCTCTCTCTCTCTCTCTCTCTCTCTCTCTCTCTCTCTCTCTCTCTCTCTCTCTCTCTCTCTCTCTCTCTCTCTCTCTCTCTCTCTCTCTCTCTCTCTCTCTCTCTCTCTCTCTCTCTCTCTCTCTCTCTCTCTCTCTCTCTCTCTCTCTCTCTCTCTCTCTCTCTCTCTCTCTCTCTCTCTCTCTCTCTCTCTCTCTCTCTCTCTCTCTCTCTCTCTCTCTCTCTCTCTCTCTCTCTCTCTCTCTCTCTCTCTCTCTCTCTCTCTCTCTCTCTCTCTCTCTCTCTCTCTCTCTCTCTCTCTCTCTCTCTCTCTCTCTCTCTCTCTCTCTCTCTCTCTCTCTCTCTCTCTCTCTCTCTCTCTCTCTCTCTCTCTCTCTCTCTCTCTCTCTCTCTCTCTCTCTCTCTCTCTCTCTCTCTCTCTCTCTCTCTCTCTCTCTCTCTCTCTCTCTCTCTCTCTCTCTCTCTCTCTCTCTCTCTCTCTCTCTCTCTCTCTCTCTCTCTCTCTCTCTCTCTCTCTCTCTCTCTCTCTCTCTCTCTCTCTCTCTCTCTCTCTCTCTCTCTCTCTCTCTCTCTCTCTCTCTCTCTCTTTTTTTTTTTTTTATTTAAACAAAACTTATACAAAGAACATGTACCCAAAGGCGCACTGTCGTGTGCTACCTATTCTAAGGGTACTACAATCTATTTCTCTACAATATTTACAAGACTTAAAAATAGATAATATACAAGATGGTCAGCATGTAAATGGAGCACTATTCGTTTCACTTCACTAGCACTATTCACGCACTGCACTACACTGAGTGTCACGTCACAAAGAGTGTCAGAGGAGTTGGCAGTGTCTGTCTCCACTTATGTGCCATCAGTTTGACACTGTGTGTGTTCATCTCCTGGACGTGAGGCACCGCGGCCGTGAACAAGTTCCACATCCTGGAGACGCGTCCTGCGAAGGTGCGTTGATGCTGACACCCGTGGGATCGCGGCACCTCTACGGCGTCACCACCATTGAGCACCGTTCTCGTGCTCCGTGCGGTGACTCTTAGAGGATGACGCAGCCCTGCCAGATGTGGCACTCTTTGCACCTGTGCCTTATGGAACACTACGATCGCCGCCACGTCTCTGCGGTGTTCCAGTGAATCAAGGGACGCTCAGGCTCTGGGTGAGGTGGTAGTGCAGCATCTACTAGCCGTATGGCGCGGCGTTGGATGCTGTCCAGTCTCCTTCTGTGTGTGGCGGCACAGGACATCCAGGAGAGCTGCGTATTCAAGGTGGGGCCGCACCTGTGCCTTGTACAGCAGCAGTCTCCCCTTCCTGTCGAGGAAACTGGCGATCCTTCTGAGAGCGGAGATCCTGTGAGAGGCTTTCTTGGCAATGGTTTTGACATGCCTGTCAAACCTCAGCCCTCGATCCACCTCCACTCCAAGTATCTTGACGTCATCTTGGGTGGGAGAGCAGCAACGCCAAAGACAACTTTCCTGCCATTGCTGCCATGGCGGCTGGGGACCGAGACAACCATTGCTTGTGTCTTCTCCGGCGCGAATGTCACTTGCCAGCGAGCACCCCACTCCTTTATCACTCGTAGCTGCTGATTGATGGCCTCAGCAGCCCGCCCACTGTCCTGGCGTGGATAGGTATAGGAGAGGGTGCAGTCATCAGCATAGGCCATGACTCCTGGCAGTAGCTGGAGAAGATCATCCACGTAGATATTCCACAGGAGTGGGCCAAGAATTGAACCCTGTGGCACTGATGCCTCCACAGGCAGGGACTCAGATGTTTGCCCGTTGACAACCACCTTGAGGCTTCTGTCCTGCAGGTAATTTCCCAGAGTCGTAGCAAGCCACCCTGGATGCCTTTAGCACGAAGCTTTTCTAGTAATCCGTTGTGCCATACTTTATCAAAAGCTCCTGCTATGTCCAAAGCAACCACTATAGTGTCCTTGCCGTCGTCGAGGGCGTCCTGCCAATGCCTGGTGAGAAGCATCATTAGGTCGGAGGTTGACCTTCCAGGTCTGAACCCAAACTGTTGGTCTGAGAGGAGGGCATTGTCCTTGAGATGGCTACACACCACCTCTGCCACGACCCTCTCAAACACTTTACCCACCACTGACAACAGGGATATGGGTCTGTAGTTTTTTGGGTCCGTCCTGGAGCTTTTTGTGTGCAGGAACTACTCGAGCCTCCTTCCACACTGAAGGCCAGACGTTTTCCCGTACACAAGTTGTGAACTTGGGTGAGAGGGGCAGCCAGTTCCTGGGAGCATCGCTTCAGCAGGTGCGGGCTGATGTCATCAGGGCCGGTGGCTTTCTGTGTGTCCAGCCCCGCAATAATCGCTTCACCTGCTGATGCGTCACCTCCACCATGGTGACAGTCTTCTCACATTGCTGGACCAGCTGAGGCGGTGGCTGCTGTGGATTCCCGACCTTCATTTTCCAGCAAACAAGGAAGCCAGCAACTGTGCCCTCTCCTTACTGCTGGTGGCGACAGTACCGTCCTGCTTGCTGAGGGAGGGATGGATTCTTGGTGGCCAGTTCCTTGTTTGTCCTTAACAAGAGACCACCAAGTTTTGTTTCCTACGCCAGTGCCACACAGTTTCCGGCGCAGGCTTTCCTCCCACTTTTTTAAGGCCCACTTGCTGGTTACCACCATCCTCCTGCATGCAGCCCTGTGCAGGTCCTTGTTGCGCCGAGTCGGGTTCCTCTTGTAGCGGAGCCAGGCAGCATACTTTGCCTCGGCAGCAACACGGCAACGGTAGCCAAACCATGGCTGATCCGTCGATCTGGTGGTGTATTCCCTGTGTGGGACGTGGCGTCTCTGGAGGGCGAGAAGGTGGGAGGTGAGTGCAAGTGCTTCACTCTCTGCTCCTCCCTGTAGCAGAGTGGCTCTCTCTCTCTCTCTCTCTCTCTCTCTCTCTCTCTCTCTCTCTCTCTCTCTCTCTCTCTCTCTCTCTCTCTCTCTCTCTCTCTCTCTCTCTCTCTCTCTCTCTCTCTCTCTCTCTCTCTCTCTCTCTCTCTCTCTCTCTCTCTCTCTCTCTCTCTCTCTCTCTCTCTCTCTCTCTCTCTCTCTCTCTCTCTCTCTCTCTCTCTCTCTCTCTCTCTCTCTCTCTCTCTCTCTCTCTCTCTCTCTCTCTCTCTCTCTCTCTCTCTCTCTCTCTCTCTCTCTCTCTCTCTCTCTCTCTCTCTCTCTCTCTCTCTCTCTCTCTCTCTCTCTCTCTCTCTCTCTCTCTCTCTCTCTCTCTCTCTCTCTCTCTCTCTCTCTCTCTCTCTCTCTCTCTCTCTCTCTCTCTCTCTCTCTCTCTCTCTCTCTCTCTCTCTCTCTCTCTCTCTCTCTCTCTCTCTCTCTCTCTCTCTCTCTCTCTCTCTCTCTCTCTCTCTCTCTCTCTCTCTCTCTCTCTCTCTCTCTCTCTCTCTCTCTCTCTCTCTCTCTCTCTCTCTCTCTCTCTCTCTCTCTCTCTCTCTCTCTCTCTCTCTCTCTCTCTCTCTCTCTCTCTCTCTCTCTCTCTCTCTCTCTCTCTCTCTCTCTCTCTCTCTCTCTCTCTCTCTCTCTCTCTCTCTCTCTCTCTCTCTCTCTCTCTCTCTCTCTCTCTCTCTCTCTCTCTCTCTCTCTCTCTCTCTCTCTCTCTCTCTCTCTCTCTCTCTCTCTCTCTCTCTCTCTCTCTCTCTCTCTCTCTCTCTCTCTCTCTCTCTCTCTCTCTCTCTCTCTCTCTCTCTCTCTCTCTCTCTCTCTCTCTCTCTCTCTCTCTCTCTCTCTCTCTCTCAATAATGATAATTATAATAATAATAATAATAATATTAATAGTAATAATGATAATAATAATAATAGTAATAATAATAATAATAATAATAATAATAATAATAATAATAATAATAATAATAATGATAATAGTAAAACAAATAACAAATTTTGTTATCATGGCTATTATCATTATTATTATTATTATCAATATCATTATTATTATTATCATTATTATTATTATTATCATTATTAATATTATCATTATTATTGTTATTATCATGATAATAGTAATGACAAATTAAGCAATAATGATAATGATAACGATAACAATAAAAATAATAACAATAATAATGCCAACAACATTGATAATGAATCAATCACAGGGGGCATACGCAGAGGGGCGCGTCGCCTCGTTTACCCTTTGTTGCCACTCCAGGCGGTTATGCCTCGCAAGTCTCCATGCAGTCTCCCTTCCCGTGCCAAGTAATTCCAGCAAGAGGCATCAATTTGCCGCAGCCATGAGTTCTGTGGACGTCCCCTTGGCCTCCTCCATGCTTGGTTATCCCTTTTGGAGACATTCCTATATGCAGAATCTGCTTCTGGATAGCGTGCCATATGCTCATATAGTCGCAGTTGGTGTTGACAGATTATGCTGGTAATCAGCCATGAATCAGTCTCATGGAGCAATCGCTGATTTGACACATAGTCATGCCAGCGGTACCCCATGATCCCGCGAAGGCATCCAGTAACAAAGATATCAATTCGCCTCTTTAGATCAGTGTTTAGTGTCCATGTCCCACAACCGTAGAGTAAGACAGCGATCACCCACGACTTGAAGATCTGAATATTCGTTCGTCTGCACAGGTACCGACAACGCCATATAGTCGTGTTGAGCAAGTCAATAATGCCGTCGGCAAATCCGCCGTACAATTTTCTGGCTTGTCCCACCGTCGTTACTCACTACACTACCTAGTTATGTGAAATTTTTAGAGATCTCAATGTCTTTGTCACACGCATGGACGGACTTAACTGTTTCATCCAGTAAGCCTCCAAACACCGGGACCTTGGCCTTAGGCCAGGAAGCATGGATTCCCAAGGGGTTCGCCTCCTCGTGCAGTGCCTCTTGAGTCATTACCAGAACCTCCAGTGACTCAGCAAAGATTACTGCATCATTGGCAAAAACAAGATCTGTAATCTCAGTATTGCAGACAGATGCTCCACAATGACTTTGGTCTAAAACTCTGCCTAGTACCCAGTCTATGCAAGTGTTGAAAACTGATGGAGCAAGCAAGCATCCCTGCCTCACTCCCGTATTCACAGGGAAGAAGCTGGACACGCCCCTTCACACTTCACCACACTCACAGTCCCGGAGTAGAGGCCACTTAATAGACCAATAATCCTTGCAAGAATCCCACAGAGACGCAGAAGATCCCAGACTGTTTATCGATGGAATGAGTCAAACGCCTTCTTGAAATCGATATAGGATGCAAGCATCCCTTGTTAAAACTAACGTTAACACTCCACCAGTAAGCGAAGCGCCAGGATCCGGTCAGTTGTTGACTTACTGGGCATGAACCTTGACTGTTCAGGTCTCTGGTATTTCAGCAGGTGACTACAGATACACATCAACAGCAAGTGAGTAAGCACCTTACTTGGTTCGCTCAGCAGTGTTACACCGCGGTAGTTGTTGCAGTCCTGAGAGTCCCCTTTCTCCTTGCAGATAGGGATGACCAACCCCTTTTTCCAGCCAGGGCGAATGGTATCTGACTGCCATACAGCAATCAAGACAGCATGCAACCCAAGGGTCATGGTCTCACCCCCAGCTTTGAGCAGCTCCGCACTTATGTTACAGATTCCAGCTGCCTTTCCACCCCTCAACTTTTCCACAGCTTCTTTGACATCATCAAAGGAAGGTGTAATTTCGTCAGTGGGTGGATCAGCATCCAGCATCTCTAACCCTGCAGTTTGGAGCTGTCCACTTAGAGGATCCACCTTGAACAGTTGCTCTAAGTACTCAACCCAACGAGCCATCTTCCCGCTGCGTTTGATACAAGATAACCATCTGCGGTTCGGATGGCGCTCGCCTGAGATGCAGACTTGGAGCAGATTTTCTCCAGGGCTCGATAGGCAAGTCGGAGGTCATTAGCATTCAAACGATATTCTATATCCTCAGTGAGACCCCTGACATACCTCTCCTTGTCTCTCCTCAAGAGAGCTCCAGTCTTACGTGAAAGAGACCTGTACTGGTCACGGTTCCCAGGAAGTCTGCCAGCACAACTTTCCTCATTACTGTCCAGCATCTCTACCGAGGTGAAGCACTCAGTGACCTTGGGCGCTCCCCAACGCATTCCTTGGGAGCCTCAAGAGTCTCACATTTGAAGATATCTCATAGCTCTATCGGGACCTTGATGGTGTCGAGCACTCCAAACCGATTGGAGACTGTTACTGCATACTCCTGGACACATGACAAGTCCTTCAGTTTCTCAATATGAAACACAGTGTGGTCACATCTTGGAGGCTTTCTGGACTTGATATGCAGATTGAATGTAGCAACAACAAGCCTGTGATCAGTCGCAAAGAACTTAGCACTCTGTAAAATGTTGCAATTCTGAAGGATCCTCCAACGAGTACTAACAAGGATATGGTTGATCACCCTCATTACCCCTCCTGCATTACTATACCAAGTCCAGTGGAGCTATGCTGGTCTCTGATTCCAAGATCCTGTCATTTTCAACCTTCTGAATCTTGCAAGATTCAGAAGGAAAGAGCTGTTGTCGTTCCTGGTACCAGAACCATGATTCGTAGTCGGCCCTCTCAGTGCCAGTGACAGCATTAAAGTCGCCAAAGACAATAATTGCATCACGACAGGGGCACTGATCCAGTACAGAGTCGAGTTTGGCGTGGAACGTCTCATTCTCTTAAGTCTGACACACCTCGGTTGGAGCGTATGCTGCAACAACAGACATGAAGCCTAGACTATGCTTCAGCCTTAGTAGCATTATACCCTCATCAACCGGAATAACCTCTACAACAGACGGCTGCAGTTTACTGGAGAAGCCTACGGCTACCCCCTTGACATAGTGACCACTGCTCATGCCAAAATCAATAGTAAGTAAAACCCTTGCTACTGGTCTCGCCACTGCCTAGCCTCCTTGTCTCAGAGAGTCTCACCATATCCACCCTCAGCCTACTGAGCTCATCCGATAGATGAGGCAGTCGTTAATCCTCTAAGAAGCTCAGGACTTTCCAGGAGCCTACACCTAGAAGGCTTACCCAAGGAATGGTCCAACGGGCAGGCGCCACGACCGCAACCCCATCGGCACCCCAAAAGCTCAAAATAGAGTGAGGGGATCCTCCCATCCCTCTCAGGACACAGGGATCTCGCAAGCTTTCTCCTCTATCCGTTATACGGGTAGGCAAGCACTTCTGGTACCTTGCCACCAGTTATCATTATTTATTTATTTAGTAGTAGTAGTAGTAGTAGCATCATTGTTACCTTTATTATTATTATTATTATTAATACTATCATTATTATTGTTGTTATTATTATTGTTATTATTATCATTATTATTATTGTTATTATTATTATTACTGTTATTATTATTATTATCATTATTATTATCATTATTATAATATTATTATTATCATTATAATCATCATCATCATCATCATCATCATCATTATTAATATTACTATTTTGTTATTGCTACTGATTTCTACTGTAATCACTATTAACAATAATAATAATAATAATAATAATAATAATAATAATAATAATAATAATAATATAATAATAATGTAGTATTCTCTGACTAGCCAAGACACGGATGGTGAGGTAAACTAGAGATGTACATTACTGCTGTTTAATAGTGTACACAAAAGCGACCGGAGATGAGTCGAGCGGTGCGTATGTCCCAGAGTTTCGGTGCTGACTGGGGAGTCCTAGGCTGAGCATCCGGCCCGTGACCTCACACCGTCCAGCTGGGATCAGGTCACTGCACCTGACCCGGCTTAGGTAGTTCCACACCTGGGCCGGATTAGCGTGGTGGTAGTAGTAGTGGTAGCAGTAGTAGTAGTAGTAGTAGTACTAGTAGTAGTAGTAGTAGTAGTAGTAGTAGTAGTAGTAGTAGCAGTAGTAGTGTGGTTCACTACAGTACCCCCCTCCCCGAAAGAAGGGAAAAAAAAAATCGAGGCATAAGGGGAGTAGCCAGGAGCCTCTAAGAGGCCTGGAAAAAATTAGGGGGTTGGCTTAACCTGCCAAAGTGGGTGATGACGCCGGGAGAAGTGACAGGAGGAGATGGGGGGTGGGTCATGGCGTTAAGGGCCCTGTAATCCCCGCAATCCCGCCATTCTCCATCCTGGGCCTTGGGCACCATGTGAAGTGGCGACGCCCAGTTGCTGTCAGACGGGCGCACAATGCCTTCCTCCAGCATGAGGTCAAACTCCTCGCGCGCAGCGTGAAGACGTTCCGGGGGCAGCCGCCGGGGCCGAGCGAAGCACGTGGGACCAGTTGTCACGATGGAGTGCTGTACCCCGTGTTGAACCCGAGGCGGGGCGGACTGTGGGGATGTAAGGTGGGGAAACTCCTGGAGGAGGGCCTCGAACTGCGTCGCTTGGCGGAGGGTGGTGAGGGATGGCGTCGGCTGCGCGCAGGGCTCCGCGTGGATGATAGGTCGTGAACAGCGAGAAAATTCATCCCCAGGATTGCCTGCTTCACGTGCGCTACCACAAATGCCCACGGGAAACGGCTGCCGGGCAGGAGGGCCACGCGACGCGTCTGGGTCCCATACGTCGCGATCGGGGTGCGGCTGGCGGCCAGGAAGTCGTACGCCGTACGGGGTTAGGCGCGGCGGTCAGTGTCCGCTGCCGGAACCACACTCGCCTCTGCTCCGGAATCGACCAGAAAACGGGCCCCGGAGCAAATGTCTCTCACCCAGAGAAACGGGCGCTGGCTGGCGGAAAACCACTCTGGATGCTGCGGCGGAGGTGACGGCGCAGGGAGTCAGAAGAGCTGGGAGTGGGCTGACGGGGCCCCGGCGGCGGGACCAAGGCAGGAACGGAGGAACGGGCGGCCAGTAGGGGTGCCTGGCGCCGACCGAAGGCTGCGAAGGGGCGCGCCCAGCTGAGACTCGCAGATGGGTGGGCGACGCGGAAGCCCGGCCACCAGTAAGCTGCAGACGTGATGGTGGAGGAGACGGGGCCTGGCCATCCCGGGACCGCTGCTTCGCCGGCGGGGACGACGTGTGGCCGACAGTAGGCCGTCCAGGGGACGCGGGCGCGTCATGGCCTTCCATGAAACACTGCGGGGCCAGCGGCGGAGGCGGTGCAAGATCCGTGGGGCCCGGGGTAGGCTGTACAGCTGGCGGAGACGAGGCGGAGATAGGGCGGCGGGGCAAAGACGAGGAAGAGAGGCGGGGGCGGGCAATGGTGTTGGCCCCGCCCGCCTGTTTCCTGGCGGGCCAAGCACATGGCGGTCGGTAGCTGCGTGCCTCCTCCCCGAAACGCCTGTGGTAGAAACAGACCCCAGCGTCCGTCTGGGTAGGAGAGCGGGCGAGCAGAGCTTCCAGGCGCCGCAGGGAGGCCTTCACCGGAGCAAGGCGGGTCTCGGTGGAGCTGGGCACTGCAGCCAGGGGTGGGTTACGGCGACCCCCCGAGGTCACCGCCGCCTGTTGCTGGAGGACGTGGAGAGAGAGAGATTCCGCTGGTGCGGTTGGCTGGTCCGTCGGGGCCGCGGCGTTGACGGAGCACAGGCAGGCCGGGGCGGAGGTCTGCTGGGGGGGCGACTCCACGTGGGCCTCGTGCACTCTGTCCACGAGGACCGAGAATTCCTCCATGGAGAGGACTGTGGGGCAGCCGCCAGCTGGAGACGGACAGGCTGCGGCAGGAGAGAGGAGAGTTTGTGGCGCACCATCTCCTCCGACCACGGGAACCCTGCCACCCTGTTCAGGGCGGACAACCTCGCCAGGAGTGCCGACGGGCGGCCGCCGTCATACCGAGCTGAGTCAAGTGCGGCCATGATGGCCGACTTAAGGGCGCCATACCTGTCTGCCTCCGGGAGGTTGGAGAGGACACTGTACAGACGAGCGACCACTTCTGAGGGGAGTGCCCGGACAACCGCCTGGTATCGCTGGAGATCTTGGAGGTCCGCGCCGGCCCACACAGCTTCGAGGTGCAGGAACCAGGCCTCGACATCATAGGTGAAGGGCGGCACACGCAATATGTCACTGAATGCACTGCACTACTCCATCACGCGTCAAGGCTACACTCTCGGGGTCACCAAGTGTAGTATTCTCTGACTAGCCAAGACACGGATGGTGAGGTAAACTAGAGATGTACATTACTGCTGTTTATTAGTGTACACAAAAGCGACCGGAGATGAGTCGAGCGGTGCGTATGTCCCGGAGTTTCGGTGCTGACTGGAGAGTCCTCGGCTGAGCATCCGGCCCATGACATCACACCGTCCGGCTGGGGTCAGGTCACTGCACCTGGCCCGGCTTAGGTAGTTCCACACCTGGGCCGGATTAGCGTGGTGGTAGTAGTAGTGGTAGCAGTAGCAGTAGTAGTAGTAGTAGTAGTAGTAGTAGTAGTAGTAGTAGTAGTAGTAGTAGCAGTAGTAGTGTGGTTCACTACAATAATTATAATAATAATAATAGTAATTATTTTATTATTATTATTATTATTATTATTATTATTATTATTATTATTATTATTATTATAATGATAATGATAATGATATTGTTAATAATAATAATAATAATAATAATAATAATAATAATAATAATAATAAATAATAATAATAATAATAACAATAATAATGATAATAATAATAATAATAATAATAATAATAATAATAATAATAATAATAATAATAATAATAATAATAATAATAATAATAACAATAATAATGATAATAATAATAATAATAATAAGAAGAAGAAGAAGAAGAATGTTAATAGTAAAAACAATGATGATGATGATAATAATAACAATAATTATAATAATAATAATAATAATAATAATAATAATAATAATAATAATAATAATAATGTTAATAGTAAAAACGATGGTGATGATGATAATGATG
>NC_059289.1:6995140-7012712 GCF_017591435.1 Portunus trituberculatus | reverse complement strand
ATATTAGAGATGTATCGGATATCCGCATCCGCATTCGCATCCGCGGAACATCCGCATATTCTTTCACATCCGCATCCGCATCCGCATCCGCAGTTGTGATAAACTGAACATCCGCATCCGCATCCGCATCCGCATTTGTGATGTAATATACATCCGCATCCGCATCCGCATCCGCATTCAACAGAGGATGTGTGGATGCGGATGTGTGTTGTGTATTGCACAACCTATATATTATAGAGTAATATACTCGTAATATAGAGTATAGACACGCAGTTACAGATACAGACCAGCAGAGTACTGCCTGCTGCTTACAGACTTAGAGTTCAGACAGAGGTTAGAAATGTGTAGTAAATTTAGTGATGTGCGTCTAATGAATTAATTATCTAGTAAAACTAAAGCAAATAATATCACGGATTCATTTCCTTTCAAACTTACACAACGTAATGTGTCTAGAATTTAGGGGAAGGTCAGGAGGAGGGGGCGAATTTTACTTAGTGACTATGAAGTACAAACATAGTAAATAAACTGCAAACTGTGAATGGTGGAATGTTAGATACTTAGTAACACAGATGAGTGAGTCACTGTGTGTGTGTGTGTGTTTGTGTGTGTGTGAGGAGGATGAAGAGGAGATAGAGAGGAGGCTTATCACCCTTGCTTGTCACTCTCACCCCGATGCCTTACTGCTGGAGAGAGAGAGAGAGAGAGAGAGAGAGAGAGAGAGAGAGAGAGAGAGAGAGAGAGAGATTGTAATGTGTTTCGTGTGGATGAGTAATGTCGTACATTGCAGTCTTATACCGTATTCCCACTTCACATGGTAGAATTCAGTGCTTCTTCTTTAAATACTTTTAATGCAAATGTTTCCATAATTATACAAATAATAATATTGAAAAAATATGAAACGGCAGCGCTGAGCTCTTCTTATCGCACGAGTTTCCCTGTTGTCGCCTGTTTCCCCTGATACCGTGAGTTGCCGATGAAGAGATTTTCACAGAGGAAGGGTAATATTAGCTATTGTTTTATTATTATTATTATCATTATTACTGCTATAGAGGACTTTTCGAGGTATTTCTTACTAGAATTTGATGCAATGAAGCATTAGACTGAAGTAATTTTCTTTTCACATTGCTAAGGATCTCGAAAATTTATAATGCTGATCCATAAGTTGTAAATTGACATTATGAAATACATACTTTCAAAGAGAGAAGTATCAACTATTAAGACACCATTCGAACTCATTTGGCAGTATTTTGGTTCTCCCACCTTGTTTTTATTTGTTACTTCTCCTGTCTGCATGGTCTGACGTTGAAACAGGCTTTTTTTCGGGAGGGAGGGTGCTCCTCTTGGTGAGAACGTTTGACGTAAAAAACATCCGCATCCGCATCCGCATCCGCGAGGATGTCATATTTTGATATCCGCATCCGCATTTGCATCCGCATTTTAGTAGAGACTGACATCCGCATCCGCATTTGCATCCGCAAATGACATCGCATATACATCCGCATCCGCGGATGTCTGAAATTCGACATCCGATACATCTCTAAATATATATATATATATATATATATATATATATATATATATATATATATATATATATATATATATATATATATATATATATATATATATATATATATATATGAGAGAGAGAGAGAGAGAGAGAGAGAGAGAGAGAGAGAGAGAGAGAGAGAGAGAGAGAGAGAGAGAGAGAGAGAGAATGCCTTAGCTATGATGACTTGTTATCCTAGACTTTGCAAGAAAAAGAAAAAAAAAAGCGACTTAGTAAATGATGACTGTGACAATGTTGCCACAGACAAGCATGCAAATATCTGATATAAAATGCTTTAAGAATAAATTGAATCAGAGAGGGAGGGAAGAGATAGCATAAAAACAGAGATTATACTCCAAATAAAGATAAAAAAATAAAAGATGTGATATAGCTGAAAGCACAATAGAAGTATTAGAACATCAACAATCCCACTCCTAAGCAACACACTTGGTGGACACAACCATGTGACAAATTAGCTCTCAGGTATGGGTTGCTCTTCTGAACCGGTCTTTTTCCCCTGGTTCATCCCATCAACAAACTGGAACTGGCTTGGTGAATTTTCATATTCAGACATATCAAGGGCAACCACACAGCTCTCTCTGACCACTCTGACACTGTCCTCAAGGTGTTCCCGCAACACCTTCTCAGCCTCAGGTGTTGCAATGGATCCCAGGGCCTCTGCTGCCTCATGTCGCACCATTCCACTCTCGTCCTTGTTACGCACCACGGCTGCCAACTCCTCCACCACTGCAGCGTTGCTCATTTGTCCCAACACATACCCAATTTCATGGCGGAACAGGGCACTGCCAGGGCAGGTCAGACCAGCAGCAAGAGCTCGGGCACTCGCATCTGTGTTGATGTTTCGCAGGGAGAACATGGCACGGTACCTGGAATGCAATAAATCATCTGATAAAATTATGTTTCCAATTACTGATATTTTTCCACCATTATGATGACTATATTATTTAATGCAGGAGAAAATTATACCTCTGCTGCATTAGATAAAGGCAATACTATTCTTTTTTTAGATAAATAGCAAAAAAAAAAAAAAACCATACAAAATGGGTGTAGATGCCAATTCCATCACTGACAGTATGAGTGGTGACATGATCATTAGTACAGGGATAGAGCAATAGTGATAAATTGCAAGTAGATGAAAGAAGTTATGAACATAAATTTTCAAAATAATGTCAACTGGAAAAGCATTATGATACTGAAACAAAAATACCAACCTGTCAAACAAAGGGAGTGTCTCATCCACCAGTCGCTCCCTCAGCTTATCCACATTGCTCTCTTGGTCTGGAGGTGCAGGATCAATAGAGAGAAACTCTGTCCCAGATGAAGCCTGACTGCCCTGGGTCTTCAGCCACTGTATCCTACCCAGGGCCAGCTGGCAGGTCTCGGCTACGTCTATGCATGGATCTTGACTGAACTTTTGAAGAACACTCTCTACACTGGGATCCCCGATGGCTCCTAGCGCCTCTCCAGCCTCATGCCTCACCATGGGGTCCTGATTTACATCACTCAGAACTTCAATGAGCTTTGGAATGGCCCTCACATCCTTCATCTGGCCAAGACAATAGGCCAGCTCATGCTTGAGGAGTACCGAGGGATCATCAAAGCACTGGGAAATGGCAGCTATGGCAGACTCTCCCCCAAGACCCTTCAGGGTGAACAGAGCCCTGAATCGCTCTTTTAAAGGCTTCTTGGAGTCTCCTAGTACACCTCCAACAGCTTCCACACTAGGTGCCATTCTTAACCCTGCAAAAAGTTACTCACATTAGTTATTGTACAAAATATAAAACTCTCTCTCTCTCTCTCTCTCTCTCTCTCATATATATATATATATATATATATATATATATATATATATATATATATATATATATATATATATATATATAAATGGAATGTCTGTGTGCAAGGTGGATCTGTGCGTTATGTGCTGTGTTAAGTCCCATAACACACAACAGGGAGTGGAAATGACGAGGCAAAGTTCAAATTTTTTCGCCAAAACCTTTCCATTGTTGTGCGCACCAGAGAGAACTAGGCAGTGTGCTTTCCACCAAAGTGAGGTACAGTGTGGTCTGCTAACGGTTCCGATAGTACACATGAATGTCAGTGTTAGTCACTGCGCCACCTATTTTCATACAAAACTAACATAACTTGTCAACTAATTCATCGTTATTATGCCTGACGGTAAAATGGTTGAGGATAAACATGTGTAGTCTCAACAAATAAGGAATTGTGTGGGCAATGTGTAAGCCCTCCATAAAAGGGTAGCATGCCAACCAGGGTAGGGCACTACTAGGCTAAAGTAAAACTAAATTGTACTGGCCCACACAGTGACGGTGATAATCCATGCCACATTGCCATATTCAAGGAAAATGGAATAACAGTTTTCTATTCAATTTAATGCATGATTTTGCTTAAAAAAAAAAAAAAGTGGGGAGGGGGGCACGAGATATGGAGATCTCTGCAGGTGATTATGTAATAAGTAAACAAATACAGTAAAGGTGCTGGTTATAAAGTGAAAATGAGACTGGTAATTTACATAATATTTACTGTTATGTCCTCTCAAGATACCCAATCTAACACAAAGAGCGGTGACAAGAACCATAAGATGAGACAGTATCTTATTTCAGTTATTGCCCTAAGCTCGACTTATTTATTGAACATCATTGGATGCAGAGACTTTTATTGGCTGTACAACACACAGTAAGATGGGATTGTGTCAGTATGTACCTCCACTGTGGCAAGCAGATGAAAAGTGAGTCGATTTGCATGTGCATGCCTCCCTGATGACCTGACAGCCCCCTTCCCCAGGGGAAAAAAAATAAAAAGCTAGCTTGAAATCTTTTTCTTTTACTTTTACTCCTTGACAGGCAAGTGGAATTATTAACTACTTAATGAGAACAATTTTGTTAGCTTATAAATAAAAAATAAAGAACTTAAGACACCAAGTGTGACAACCCGCCAGTAGGTACACTAAGCCGTCTTAATCTTTCTTCACTTACAGTACTCCCTGCTGAGAAACTGCAGTGATAGAGGGCAGCGCAATTTTCATCATCATACCATCACCAAAATACAGTTGTCTGAGGCAACTGACAGTAGCCCCTTCTCTGTTCCTTCCTACTTTCTCTATTCTCATTTTCACTCCAAAGCTGGATGTTACGTCTATGTGCGCAAGGACTGAAGTTATTTTCATACCCACACTCTTGAATCTTTCAAGTTTTCCACCATCTTGCTTCAACTCAATAGTCACTCTCTAACTAAATTTATCTGTGTTGTCTATCTCTCCCTTAACTCCTCTGACTATAATTCTTTTGGTCCTGATGGAGTACCTCCTATTGTTCTCAAAAACTGTGCTTCTGTGTTTGCACCTTGTCTGGCCAAACTCTTTCAACTATGCCTGTTGACTTCTACCTTTCCTTCTTGCTTCTTTGCCTACATTCAACCTGTTACTAAAAGGGTGACTGTCCTAATCCCTCAAACTACTGCCCTATAGCTTTAACCTCTTGCTTGTCTGAAGTTTTTGAATCTATCCAGAATAGGAAGATCCTTAAACATTTGTCACTTCACAATCTTCTATCTGATGGCCAGTATGGATTCCGTCAAGATCACTCTACTGGCGATCTTCTAGCTTTCCTTACTGAGTCCTGGTCATCCTCTTTATGAACTTTCAGTGAAACTTTTGTTGTCGTGTTAAGGGACCCATACACGTTCAAAAAAAGCGTCAAAATTTTGCATCAATATTTTGATGGAAAATTTGAGTGTGTGTAGGACGTTTTGATGTCAAAAAAAGATTTGAAGCAAAATTTTGATTGATCAAATCCGTTTGATATTTTTTGACGAGTCGTCAAATTTTTGATGAGTGTGTGGGCTCCTGTCAAAAATTTGATCAAACTGTTTAGTTCGCAGGTGACTGACGAGGAGACAGGATCGCCATGTCTGCAAAGAGGGAGGCTGAAAAGAAATTTTTGATTGAAGTTTTAGGAGTGTATCGGACCTTGCCAGCCTTGTGGAGAATTAAGTCGTGCTAAGAAAGCTGAGGCCTATGACATTCTACTGCAGAAATATCGTGAGCATTTTACTTCCGGCACAGTAGAAGATCTGAAGAAAAAAATAAATAATGGCGCATCCATTCGAATGAAGTTACGGAAGTCCCCTGGTTCATTAACCCGTAATTCTTGGAGGAGGTTGACGTGTCCGTAGGTTTCCCGTTTTAAAAACCAGTCTTTTGACCATTTCCGACGTTTACCAGGAGGTTTATCAGAGTCCAATGCGAACACTAGTGCTATGGCCACTGATGCATCCATGTCGAAGATTTTGACTATACTAAATTTTGATGGGAAAAACCCCTAAACGTGTGTGGGCAATTATGCATCAAAATTTTGTATCAAAGTTTTGGAACGTGTATGGCCACCTTTAGACACATCAAAAGATTTTAATAGAATATAGCACAAAGCTTTGATTTCAAAACTGCCCTCCTACAGTTTCTATCCTTCTCTTTGCAACTTTATCTCAAGTTTCCTTTCTGATAGTTCTGTTGCAGCTGTGGTAGATGCCCACTGTTCTTTTCCTAAATCTATTAACAGTGGTGTTCCTCAGGGTTCTGTCCTTTCACCCACTCTCTTTCTATTATTCATTAACAACCTTCTCAACCAAATTTCTTGCTTTATCCATTCCTACACTGATGATACCACCCTACATCTTTCCATATCCATTCAGAAACGACCAACCCTTCAGGAAGTCAACAGATCATGCAGGGACACCACAGAATGCCTGACTTTTGATCTCTCTAAGATTTCTGATATGGGCAGAGAAAACTTAGTAGTTTTCAATACATCAAAAACTCAATTTCTCCATCTATCAACTTGACACAATCTTCCAGACAACTATCCCCTCTTCTTCAATGACACTCAACTGTCTTCCTCTTCCACACTAGATATCATCAGTCTGTCCTTTACTCATAATCTTAACTGAAAACTTCACATCTCATCTCTTGCTAAAACAGCTTCTATGAAGTTAGGCGTTCTGCAGCGTCTCCGCCAGATTTTCTCGCCCCTCCAACTGGTAACTCTGTACAAAGACCTTATCTGTCCTTGTATGGCGTATTCTTCACATGTTTGGGAGGGAGTTCCACTCATACAGCTTTATTGGATAGGGTGGAATCAAAAGTTTTTTTTGTGTTATCAACTCCCCTCCTTTGACTGACTGTCTTCAGCCTCTTTCTCACCACCAAAAAGTTGCACCTCTTTCTATCTTTTATTGTTATTTTCATGCTAACTGTTCTACTGATCTACATGCCTCCTCTCCTCCTGCAGCCTCACTATACAAGGCATTTTTCTTCCTCTCATCTCTAATCTGTCCAACCATCTAATACAAGAGTTAACCAATATATATTCTCAATCATTCATACCTTTCACTGGTAAACTCTAGAACTCCCTACCTGCTTCTGTATTTCCATCTTCCTATGACTTGTAAGAGGGATGTTTCAAGACATTTGTCCCACTCTTTTGACTAACTCTTTCTAATCTTTTATGGAGATTGTAATTCTAGTAGACTTTTTTCTAATAGTTTTTTTTTTTTTGCCCTTGGCAGTTCTCTCTTACATAAAAAAAAAAAAAATACCACATACAAATTTACACTACTGGTAAAACTTGCGTGGTCGCATTCCAGTCCGGAGATTTTGTAGCCAATATTGTCTGATTAAGGTATCGCAAACTGCCTCTCTACACTCTCTCTCTCTCTCTCTCTCTCTCTCTCTCTCTCTCTATATATATATATATATATATATATATATATATATATATATATATATATATATATATATATATATATATATATATATATATATATACGATATATATATATATATATATATATATATATATATATATATATATATATATATATATATATATATATATATATATATATATATATATATAAATAGGTATATGTATAACGTCTCTCATGCCACACACATACAAATGGTTGGCATCTGTATTTCAAACAACAACAATAATAATAATAATAATAATAATAATAATAATAATAATAATAATAATAAAAATACTTTGCAGCCTGCCCCGGTGTTCATGCAGTCATGGCCTAAGACTAGTACTGGCTGCTGCTGCTGGGAGGCCACCCATGTGAGGCGTGGGCGGCCAGCATGCGCCACCAGGCCACCACAGCCTGGCCAGTGCGCCCGTCACCAGCATGCATGGCCATCACTTTGCACCACACACCACACCTTCCCCTCGCTGCATGTCAGCCTGCCGCACAAGTATTGCGTGTCGTCTCCAGTGCAAAGAGTTTAATTTCAAAATGCGTAAATACGACAAATACGAAGAAGCACACAATACTCACCGGGAAGACGTACACTCACGCCTGGTATTGGTGCCCAGCTGACAAGAACTTATTTTCCTCTCAGCTTTCGTAACAAGTCCTCCCGTTGTTCTTGATCTTTGAGGTACAAGCGACAACGATTGGCAACATGCAGAATATTTTAGTTTACCTTAAAAGAGATGTTGGTGTGAAGATACTAAAATGCTAATTTATCTTTCAATTAATAAGAACATAATGAATAAGATCAGTTGATAGACAAATAATACGTATTGCCTGTTAATTGTCTAACTTGTAAGAATGTCGGGATTTCCTGTTGCAAGGCGGCGGGGAGGTGACTGGGCTGGGCAGGGGGAACTCCCTCCTCCTGCCTGCTTTCTTTCCTACTGTATGCCGAGACACGACCAACCTCACTACTCAAATTTCTACCTCAGTCTGATAAACTGAATAGTTCCCAGGAATTTTTTCGTGCTTCTTCCTTTATTATTGTTATTATTATTATTATTATTATTATTATTATTATTATTATTATTATTATTATTATCATTATTATTATTGTTATTATTATCAATTGTTATTATTATTATTATCATTATTATTATTATTATTATTATTATTATCATTATTATTATTATTATTATTATTATTATTATTATTATTATTATTATTATTATTATTATTATTATTATTGTTGTTGTTGTTGTTGTTGTTGTGTATGAGGAGAGGTTCTTGATTATTTCTGGACGTACGGCTTTCCTCCACTTGCTGATGGTACAGAGTTCTTCCAGTTTTCTTCGTAACTTTCCTTTTTTTTGTTGTCTATCCTCTTCCTCCAGCCTTTAGAAGAGGACAGGAGGGAGGCGAATATGTCTAAAGCTGTCTCTAACGATAGATGCTCCGTTTAGTAGATTTTCGCGTGCTTCCTTGAGGTATTCCCTTGCGGTGGAGCTGAAGCGTTTCTCGTCTAGATGAGTGTCGAGGGGCAGATTTTGGCAGCACGTGTTCCTCCAAGCAGTCGAGTAGGAAACGGGCCCTGTTCTTGATGCTTACTAGTCTGCCCCAAAGCCTGCACTTGCACTCCACTGCTCCACCTAGATGAGAAACCCTTCAGCTCCACCGTAAGGGAATACCTCAAGGAAGCACGCGAAAATCTACTAAACGGAGCATCTATCGTTAGAGACAGCCTTAGACATATTCGCCTCCCTCCTGTCCTCTCCCAAAGGCTGGAGGAAGAGGGCAGACAACAAAAACAGAAAGTTACGAAGAAAACTGGAAGAACTCTATACCATCAACAAGTGAAGGAAAGCCGTACGTCCAGAAATAATCAAGAACCTCTCCTCGTACACTCTGTCAGCCGTGCAAGAAGAGGCACTATCAATGGGCCTAAATCTCAACACTGGTGTGAACAGGAAGGAACCGCTAGATTACGTTTTAAAAAATTATTTATTTATTTATTTATTTATTTATTTATTTTACGTAGGGAAGAGGGCCAGCCAAGGGCAAAAAAAAAAGAAAGTTAGAAAAAGGCCCACTTGAGCGCTGGCTCTCCAAAGAGTACAAAAAGTGCCAAAACCGTCAGCCAGAATTAGGGGAGCAAATGCCTCGATACCTCCTTCTTGAAAGAAGACAAGTTGTAGGAATTCGGAAATACAGATGTAGGGAGGGAGTTCCAGAGTTTACCAGTGAAAGGGATGAATGATTGAGCGTACTGGTTAACTCTTGGACAGAATAGGGATGAGAGGAAGAAGAAAGCCTTGTGCAGCGTGGCCGCAGGAGGAGGGGAGGCATGCAGTTAGCAAGATCAATAGAACAGTTACCATGAAAATAGCGATAAAATATAGAAAGGGATGCAACATTTCGGCGGTGAGAAAGAGACTGAAGACAGTTAGTCAGAGGAGGGGAGTTGATGAGACGAAGAGCTTTCGATTCCACCCTATCAAGCAAAGCTGTGTGACTGGAACCCCCTAAAACATGCGAAGAGTACTCCATACAGAGACGGATAAGGCCCTTATACAGAGTAAGCAGTTGGAGGGGGCGAGAAAAAAAACTGTCGGAGACGCCTCAGAACACCTAATTTCATATAAGCTGTTTTAGTAAGAGATGAGATGTGAAGTTTCCAGTTAAGATTATGAGCAAAGGACAGACCGAGGATATTCATTGTGGAAGAGGGAGACAGTTGAGTGTCATTGAAGAAGAGGGGATAGTTGTCTGGAAGGTTGTCGAGTTGATAGATGGAGGAATTGAGTTTTTTGAGGCATTGAAAACTACTAGATTTTCCCTGCCCCAATCGGAAATCTTAGAAAGATCGGAAGTCAGGCGTTCCGTGGCGTCCCCGCGTGATCTGTTGATTTCCTGAAGGGTTGGACGTCTCTGAAAGAACGTGGAAAGATGTAGGGTGGTATCATACGCGTAGAAGTGGATAGGGCAAGAAGTTTGATTAAGAAGGTCATTAATGAATAATAGAAAGAGAGTGGGTGACAGGACAGAACCCTGAGGAACACCACTATTAATAGGTTTAGGAGAAGAACAGTAGCCGTCTACCACAGAAGCAATAGAGCGGTCGGAAAGGAAAGGACAGCGACACCGAAAGTGGCTTCGAGCAGGGCGTGGTGATATACTGTTCACTGGCAGCTGGGAGAAACACACCGACACTACCGAGAAGATACTTGAAGGCTCTCGAGGAGCTACGGGGTAACAATGGCATCCTGATTATATATATATATATATATATATATATATATATATATATATATATATATATATATATATATATATATATATATATACATATATATACTCAACAGATTTGCAGCAATATGAGACCAACAAATCAAGAGGTTAATAAAGTGTTCTTTACAACTTAACTTTATTATCTAAAGGTAAGAGGTATTAGTGATGCTTTGTGCAATGTTTTCACACAAGTTTTATCAAAATATACTCACATGTGCAGCCTTTCTGATTAAATTCTGGTGTGCTAAACAAAAGTCGTGCATTATGTTCCAAAGCAAGTGCCTGAGTCTGCTCCTTGGCTTCCCTCTCTCCAAGAACAACTAGTTTTGCCTCAAAAGAGAGGCCTTGAATTAAACTCATATCACATCACCAGACACACCAGGAACTGTACTCAGGTAGTGATAATGTGGATCCTTTCACTGTATCATACTGCATGATTTTTGGGATTCTAATAGGCATGCTTTGCTGCAAGTAGAACAATAGATATTCTTAGGTTGTGTAGTTTTTTTTAATTCTTAGAAAATAATGTGATGGACTTGGGCTATTTTTTTTATTGATCAATGTCTTCATCAATGATATGTGATGCTTTTGTTAATACCGAGTTTTCGTTAATCATGAATAAATGGGATCACAGTGAACTGAGGATTGGTTCAGGAGTTAGATGAGTGATGAGTGAAAGAATGAATTTGGACATGGGTAAAATGACACAAAAATTTGGAAAGGATCTGTCATCTATGCAAGTGCAGAAAAGCAGCTGAAAGGTGTGGAGCCTGGTGAGTGACTATCAGGTGACCATGACCTTCACTAGCAGGTAAGAAGCCTTTCAAAATAATGGTGATGGCCACATTTCCTCACTATCCCCGGCAAAATCTTATTATAAGCTTGGTTAGTTAAGATACTAGTATAGTTACATAACTTTTCAAGACATAATCAGCTGCTGCTTCTGATTTCCAATGCCCTATTCACCTAAAAACTGATACAAAACTAAGAAAGTTTTTCCAACCACAAAATAATTCTATTTTATATTTTTTCTCTCCAAATTCATTCTTATTTGTTGTAAATAAAAATGGTAACAATTGGGCACATATGCAATATAAAATACTATCAACAAAATCATTGTGTAACCATAGAAAGCCTGAAGCCTTTCTTAAATTACATCCAGTGGATGAAGCTGCAAACAATTCTCTCTTATGAAAAGCCCTTGTCATTACCACATAATATGCAGACAGAAAGTGAGAGGTTTCATCATGCAGGCATCACAGGTGTGACTCACCGTCACCCAAACATTACGGAGATTGTTGGGATAGTAGAGCAAAAGCGTGATTACTGTTTTCAGTTCAAAAGGCTTTCTTTCCATTATATCAGCCAAGGGACAACATTTTCCTTTAGTAAAAGCCATGGCCTGGTTTTACATAATACTGCCACTATTCTCCCTGCTTGTTGTAAAATACAGGGGATTGACATTTTGATGCCAACATTAAGGCAAGGGATGCTGTTACTCACCTTAAAGGTTTACACATATAGATAGTGCAGTACAGGGATTCATAGTAATACTTGAACTCATAAGCATAACTTTTCACAGTATAGCACATATATTGTTTAAGTTACAGCCAAGTTTACTTCACTGAATATAATCAAATTGCATAAATCTTCCAGCTAATGCAGTAATTTACATCCTACCATCATTCCAGAGAGAGAGAGAGAGAGAGAGAGAGAGAGAGAGAGAGAGAGAGAGAGAGAGAGAGAGAGAGATATGGCTCTGCCACACTCTGAGGGCAGGATAAAAGAATACTGCCAATGTATTCCCTGTGCATTGTAAAAGCTAACAGAAAGGTACAGTGTGGAGTACTTGGGACCACCACCTGTGTTTGTATTGCTACAAAGAGAAAATATAGTACTGTACTTACACCAATCTCAATATATATATATATATATATATATATATATATATATATATATATATATATATATATATATATATACACTACAATAAGTGGATATATTCCACTGCAAGGCTCATGAGCACAGCCTCAGCCAAGTCATCTGCTGGCTTGTTGAATCACTGCATGGTGACTGATTCTGTCATTCACTAAACAAAATATGGAAAAAAAAAAAAAAAAAAAAAAATGAATAAATAAATTTTAAAAAATTGTATTCTTTAGCCCACTGATTTAATGTTGAACCAGCCTTACGCATAAGAATTTGCATGATTGATATCGAGCAATTTTGCAACTTTAATTTTGAAGAACTGGCAAAAACTTAAAATAAATAAATAAAACACTGCAATAGGAAAATAAAAGTTGTGTTCCATGAACTACTCACAACAATTAAGATATACAGGCATATATTACAAGTATGTACAAGATGTACAATAAGTTCTACAAACAAGGGACCTTAGCCTGTCTCTAAAAACTCTGCAACAAATATCCTAAAAATGTTTATGATTTTCTACTAAAATTATCAATTTGTAAGTTCAATCAAAACAAACACTGTTCAGCTCAATGATATCATAACAATGTAAAACATCAATATTGTGCTAAAGTATTGAAAGTAGTATAACAAGAAAAGTAAGCCATAATCATCAGTAATATGTTGTTTTCTTTGACTTTAAAATCATGTAGGAAAAAATTTCATGTCAAAGTTTGCTGGGTAACCATGTTAATTTGTTCACCTTTACTGAAGATATAATGTACTAAATTAAAGTCCACAAAGCATAATCCTCGGGTCCTCAACTGCCTGCTTGACCTTGCGCAAGAAAGTGACAGCCTCCCTGCCATCAATGAGTCTGTGGTCATAGGTGAGGGCAATGTACATCATGGGTCTGATGACAATCTGCAAAACAATCACCATTTCTTGAATTTCTTAAACATAAAAATTGTGGCTATATTATTCATAGCTAAACCTGCTCCAACTCACATGTACACACACACACACACACACACACACACACTATATACTCACATACTTTTAATGACAATATCTGAAAATGGATACTTAAATATCTGAAATATAGGTAGTTTTTTATCACAACATCCCACTTTACTGACCTGCCCATTCCTTGCCACAGGACGGTCAAATATTCCATGCATGCCAAGGATGGCAGACTGTGGAGGATTGATGATGGGAGTGCCAAAGAGGGAGCCAAACACCCCACCGTTGCTAATGGTGAAGGTGCCGCCGTCCATGTCCTCCACAGCCAGTGAGCCGGTGCGGGCCTTCTCTCCCAGATCAATGATGGTCTTCTCCACATCCAGGTAGTTCATGGCCTCCACACTGCGGATCACCGGCACCACCAGCCCCTGCACCGCCACACATGAAAGATATTTAGTCTTCATGTAGCAAAACACAAAGATAAAAGGTTTGGTTTACATGTAATAATGCTAAGTTTTATCATAGGCAGACTTCAGTTGTTAAGACAATGTTAAGTTGTTACAAGGTGAGAGAGAGAGAGAGAGAGAGAGAGAGAGAGAGAGAGAGAGAGAGAGAGAGAGAGAGAGAGAGAGAGAGAGAGAGAGAGAGAGAGAGAAACTCAAATAATGAAATAAGTAAATACTTTACAAAATTATACATGGCTACATCTTCATAAGCACATAAAATAGTCTTAGAAGCCTTTAGAAGCCTTCTATGTAATTACAGCCCACTAGTGTTACCTTAGGGGTGGCCACTGCTACTGAGATATCCACATAGTCACGGTACACAATCTCGCCACCATCTATCACAGCGTTGACAGTTGGCTGCTGCGTCAAGGCATACGCTGATGCCTTCACAAATGCTGACATAAAGCCCAACTTAATTCCGTGCTTCTTCACAAACTGCTCGCCGATGCTCTTCCTCAGTTCCATAATGTTGCTGAGATATAGAAATTCATTAGTTCAATATCACTTCCACAGAGACCCAATAAAGTAAATAGTGTAGATTTGATAAGACATGAGCCTTGTACACCATTCATTACTTTTCCACTAAAGCAGGTATAAATATCATCCATAGGATATGAAGCATTATAAAACAAATCCAAACTAGTTCATTGCATGTGTATGTATATATATATATATATATATATATATATATATATATATATATATATATATATATATATATATATATATATATCCTTACAGGAAGCAATTTTATTAGTTACATCATTAACAATAATTCTTTTCAATGAGAGAGAGAGAGAGAGAGAGAGAGAGAGAGAGAGAGAGAGAGAGAGAGAGAGAGAGAGAGAGAGAGAGAGAGAGAGAGAGAGAGAGAGAATGTGAATTTCCTTACAAGCCACAATGTCACAAAATAATTTGGATAGAATGGTTAGACAATTGACAAGCATATCATTCATAGCAGTGTCTTCATTTGGCAACTCCGATCTTCTTCTGCATGTGGGAGTCACTCATATAAGTAGTGCCTACAACTATGTAAGGCACTACTGAACCAATCTTCTGAAGGCAGCACATGACTCAATGACAAGCTGTGGAAATTCACCTCATGTCCAGCTCATTAAATGTGGTCAACATAGCATTGGTATTCTGGGCGTCCTTCAGCCGTTGTGCAATGCGCTGCCTCATCCTGGTCATCTTTACGCGCTGCTCAGTACGAGTCCCGCTGATTTCCTTGCTGTAATCTGCTGGTGGTACCTGTTGAGGGCAATGTTGTGGCTCAAGGATGGGTTTTTTAGAATGTTCATCATTATCAAAGTTCATTGTCAAAGTATATAGTGTTTGCTTAATCAGGAAAACATCAATTGAGACAGAATTTTGTTTACTTGGCACAAACTAGGTAATAAAGTGAGGCATGTCTTTACTTTCACAGCTTCATAACATTCCATTTAGTTTTAGGGGTTTGAAAAGGCAACATAAACCTATATACAGGTTTGGCTCTGTGTAAGAGACACTTCAATCAGAACCCAACTTTGAAAGAAGACACCAGACACAGTGCTGATCTGTCACTCATTATTTACCTCTGGAATTTTTTTTTTTTTTTTTTTTTTTGACAGACATTTAACATGAGGAAAAGCAAGATAAACTGGAGATAAAATCAAAGATGGGCATCAGTAAGCTCTGGGTTTGAAGAAAATATTGTCGATGGAATATCTTAAAATATAGTAACATATGAACCCAAAAGCAAATTGGTCAATATGGAAGAACCTGTAAACAAAAAACAAAAAAAAAAAAAAAAAAAAAAAAAAAAAAAAAAAAGACTAATAAAATAACATGATAAAGATCCTGTAGTATACAGAAAGTAAATCTCAACCAATTTTGATGAGCTGCAAACACTGGGATACAAGCAGCAACAAGCAAGACCTACAGACCTTCACTTCAGCCTGATGTATGAAGGAGGAATGCTTGATGGCTGCCACTGGTATAGATGACATTGGGGCAGAAGGTGGTGGGGTTGCTGGGGGAGCAGTTTTTGGCATGGGTCCAGGAGCAGCAGGGGTGGCAGCTGGTGGTGCAGGTGCAGCAGTAGGGGCAGGAGCAGCAGCAGCAGCTGGAGGAGGAGTGGCTGGAGCCTCAGCAGCCTTAGGAGTCTCCTTAGCAGGGGCATCAGCTACAGCCCCAGCCTCCACCTTGCAGATGTGCATGCCAGGGGTGACGGTGGCTCCATCCTCCACCAACAGCTCCTTAATGACCCCAGAGCAAGGGGAGTTCACTGGCATGGAAGTCTGCAATACAATAAATTTTACATGATAAGAGTAAACTTATAACACATAAAAATGTTTAGTGCTGCATGACAATATTTATATCTTATCTCCATTATGATATCTGAGACAATAGTAACATAACACTATTTAAAATTATGTCACTTCACTTCTTAAGGCTGATAACCTCTGAAGATAAGATTATTTTATTGTGACTGACAAATGAGTAATATTTACATTGTTTTAAAATTAATAATATGCCAAAATAATGCTATTAATTTCATGTGACTGAAATCTTATTGCACTGTTTCCTAGCACTCAAATCCTAAAGTATTACACTTTCAATACACTTGAAATAGAGTATGAGGAATGAATGAAGATAGTGGTATGTCTAGTGAACAACCATTAGAGACTAACAGTGAAGTACAAGCCATAGAGGAAATAGTCGTTATTGTTATACAATTCGAACAAAGACACCTACCTTGTCAGTCTCCACTTCTGCCACAGCTTCATCCTCCCGCACACTGTCACCCACCGCCTTGATCCACCTGATGTCTCCCTCAGTGATGGATTCTGCAAAAGGTGGCACCTCCACTACCTTCATCTCACCAACTGGAGAGAGCAAAAAGGGAAGTGTAAAAACAAACAAACACAGACAAAAAAGACCTAGCCTATATTCTGAAAACTATATTGTTTAGAGCACAATATGCACTTTCATGACTTCATGATAAGTTTCAGAAATGGGAGAAGACTCACAGAATGGCCTTGAGATGTGGAAGTGCCGCAGCCCTTTAACATGTTGATCATACTGCTGCTGCCTTGATCTGGTAGTAAAGAAACATTAACTTTAAGGCTTTTGAAGAAAAGAAAGCTTCTGTAAACCTTATATATTTTTCTATTGAAAAGCAAAGGACTGCACATTACATAGTGAGTCATAAATAATAAATATTACAAAAAACATGTCTAACATTACCAAAACATTGACTGAAAAACAAGACTTACTCTTTGGATGTTGTAGTGAGTGGAAGCATATGCACCTTCCAAGTGGAAACACCTGGGCATAAAATGGTGAGCATTAGAAATATATAAAACTTCACTGGAAGAGGCTTGTAGCACACACTCACTCACTCACTCACTCACTCACTCACTCACTCACACACACACACACACACACACACACACACACACACACACACACACACACACACACACACACACACACACACCCGGTAGCTCAGTGGTTAGAGCGCTGGCTTCACAAGCCAGAGGACCGGGGTTCAATTCCCCGGCCGGGTGGAGATATTTGGGTG
>NC_059289.1:6967640-6992640 GCF_017591435.1 Portunus trituberculatus | reverse complement strand
GTATTATTGCCGTTACTTTAAAAACAAATTATCGTATTATGACTGAGTCTTTAAAAACAAATTATCGCAAAAATGAAAGCAATCTATCGTAATCCATGAGGCCATGAGTCTTATTTATAAGCATCAGCTGATCGGAAGAACCCCACTTTACATACCATCTGTTGGCAAAAAACAAAACTACAGAATATAATCCATTCAATTAATGTCTATTCCATCCAGATTTTTTTTCCTTCTTCTTGCTTTTTATTAATCTATTTTATGTCTATTCTATTACATCTATTACCAATCTATTCAATGCTTATTCCATTTACCGTATATACTGTTCGTGACCATTGGGGATTTGGTATCACTGCTGGTAAGGGTGTGAATTGTTTTGATTTTTTGGTAACATTGGAACACCCTCCCCATCATCATGGCAGTAGCTGGGAAAAGAGTGAGCAACACGATTTCTTACAAATTAAGAGTTGTAGAATATGCCAAGGAGAATGGGAATAGAGCAGCAGCAAGGGCTTTTGGGTGACAGCAAAAACAAGTGAAGAGTGCAAAGAAAGGTAACCATAACCTTCGTTGTCCAGCCTCACATTGGCCAGAACTAGAGGTTGACATAGAGACGTGGGTAATAAGTTTATGATCAAGTGTAGTGCCAGCTTCCTTTTATTTTAGTGTTTCTTTAATAAAATTGATTTTTTTCTTGCTTTATGGAAAAAAGGCTTTATTTTAGTGTTCAATGTTTATTGCTGTTGTGATGTTTTGCATGCCTGTAATGTGCTGTGAGACTGCTATCAAGAATATATGCTTAAATACACTAAAAACTTTTTTCCTGAATCTGACCTGCTAAAATGGGGGTGCGTCTTATATGCCAGTGCGTCCTATATGCCGTCAAATACAGTATATATATATATATATATATATATATATATATATATATATATATATATATATATATATATATATATACCTTCCTTGAGAGACACTCACAGACTGAGGCATGACCAGTGTTAACATAGTGTGCTAACATGGTGATTATAATATGTTATACATATTACGTCAGCCTCTATACCTCCCTTCGCTCAGGTTCAGATTTTTTTTTTTTTTGTGTGTGTGATTTTATGATATATACCTATTTAGTATATTAGTATATACATAATTTTATTTTCTAATTTAGTTCAATAGATTTTCTATATTCATTTTCATTATAGAGTTTTGATGGTTCTAAGAATGGTGTCAGTTCCACCGTTGAGATTTTGTGGTTGGTTAAATCCCAAATCTATGAAATCGTGGTCTGTTAAATCGAGTGTATCTGGTTATGTTAATGTCCTAGTAGATGTCCAAGGGGGATAGGGGGGATTGCAGCACCACGTTTGCTTAGGTCAGGGAAATTTCATTTTAGAATATCAATATTTCATTCCCCCATTCCTCACAGGCCCCTAAGCTTGCTTGGGGCGGTGTGAGGAGAAATGAGATTCATCAAAAGATACCATTATTTTTGTGCTTATAATGCATACTAGGTTAGACTGTAGGTGCCTCAGTGATGCATAAGGATATTTACAGCACTGCCTTAAAAAATACTGATAACACTTGCATCAGGGTTGTTTACTGTACTCCTCAAGGACACTCACTGCATGACTCCTTCCTCAAGGCTGCTTCCTGCACCTCTCCGCCAACAGGCTACACTGCTCATCAAGCCAGACACAGAATAATATGATGGTAATTGAAGGATGTGTTTATTACTCCACTCAAAAGTTCCTGGTGATCATCAAGACGGGTTACAAATAAAGAGTAACTAACACACCTCTCGACCTCACACCACGTCACTACCCAAACCCAGAGCTAAAGAGGCCCCATTCCCTTAGACAGTATTAGTACAATCACCCTTGGGATCTCGAAATGTAGGTGTTAACCACGTCATTACGATTACTAGTGGAGATAACCACTCAGATGACCCGATCAGCTGTTCCATCACTCACCACAAAACTCATTCATCCCCGGCCTCTCGATCTCACACCACACTACACACCGCCCTTCAACACTATGCCTGGTGTGCTGAGTGGCAGTGCTCACCTGGTGGTTGGAGTGGTAGGGCAGCCTGGCCCAGCACTTCCCGACACCCCTGGCGATCATCATGGCTGCCACTCACCGGTGTCTCTTGCTCACTGCGAGTCTGCCACCATCGACTGTCTCGCCCTCCGCTAGGTCACGGGAGACGCGGCGCTGCGGGGCATTCAAGAGGTGCGGCTCAGGTTTCATTGTGGATAACCAGATATTTATGGATATCATATGTATTTGTAGGATTCATTGAGGCTGGTGTAACTGCACTAAGCTATATTAGAAAGTTAAGCTGCGTCTGCTGTGTGATAAAAAGTTGTAGGTATAACTTGTGAGCGAGGAATACATGCTTGCTGTAGTATTCGTGCTCGCATCTCCAGTGAGTGGAGGTATTGGGCTTGTATTAGAGTAAGTAGAAAAAGGTATTCATAGGGATGATGACATCTCCCATATATATTAAATATATATATATATATATATATATATATATATATATATATATATATATATATATAAATGATGTAATTCATATCTTAATTTACTTTATAAGTTATTTGTTTCATTGAAGTGTACCGTACAGTAGTCTTGGGTGTTAATTTCTACTCTTGTACGAGGTGGTAAGCTACACAGGGGAAGTATTTTCTTATTATGAGGTATTGGTGTGGAATTTAATTCCGTAATACATACAAACATGTTTGATACTAACAAAATGACATATGTACTTGTACTTTTATTTCGAGCACTTACAACTTTCACACAAACATGTTAAATCAGTCACCATATGAGTACACATACACACAAACACATGCACACCCACACATGTACACACACAGTGGCACACTTTTTTTTAATGAAATATGCAAATTTCACACATCAAATTTGTACATGGACTTAATGTATCTCTTTGGCATTATCTAATACAATTTTGCGATATTAAAATGTAAATATTGCCTTTATTGCAAAGCACAAAGAACTTCATCCAATTCCAACTACGAATGGTAATAAAAGGAAAAAAAAAAAAACAAAGTTGGAATGAAATTTTGCTGAAGACATGAAAATTTCACATGAATCTTAATTGCTGTCTAAATTTTCAACTAAAATCCTGGGCATGAGTCCAGAAAGCAATAAGAATGACCATGTCACAAAGTGGATGTCCTGCAGTGGACAGGATGAAATTTCAATAACGTTCCTCACAACTTGGTATCAAGATACATGCAGATAACAGCAGCCACAGCAAGTACTGGTGCAAGATCTCTGAAATCACTGTTTTGTGCTGCTACTAAGTATGATAAAACATCAAATAAAATCTATAAAAGATTATTTTACATATGATAAAAATACAAAATGTTTTGAAAGGTATGAATGTACTAGATCTATGTATATTAAAGGTCTAAGGCAATGTGCCACCCCACCACACAGCTGCATTCTAACTCCTAACCTGCAAGTGTAGCAGTAAAAAAAAAAAAAAAAAAAAAAAAAAAAACAATGACTGAAATTGTACTCATCAAAACAACCAAGACCTACAATTCCAAATGGATACTGAAAAAAAAAAAAATCTACCACAAAAGTGTTAGTTCCCTGGCATGCCATTACAGCGATAACACAATCATCTAATGCACTATGTTCTCCAATACACGTCTTGATTAATTTATCATTTACTATTTCTAATCAGGTTCTGATGACTACTTTCAAGCAAAGGAACCACATTCTTCCCCCTTGCGGAAATCCAAGAAAGTAACATTTATTTAAAAGAATATTGCATTAAATAAATTATCCTTAAATTATATGAATTCCTGGAGTTAAATTTTCTGACAAAGCAGCCCTCCAAAAGTTATAAAAACATAATGATTAAATAAAGTAATGCACAGGGTGACATCCTATACTAGGCAAAACATTTCAATACCATCAGTGCTGTGCATTGAAGGAATCACCTACATATGCAAAGGCCATTTTTAAGTCACTATCAGTATCATACAATTTTTGTATAGGCAGTCATAATACTCCAATTCAATTCAGAATATTTTGCAGACTTTACAAGTATGCATATATTTGAAATTATATTATGATTGGAGCAATGTTGCAGAATCTGCATTAAAATAAAAATTATAAATTGGTTGTTTATAAATAATAGGGTTCACTTTGAAGTGAATGAAGTTTTCAGAATACAGAATAAAACTAAATTGCCTCTATTTTTTGTAGAAAATTTGATCCCAGAGTTATTATCAAGTTGGTCTCAAAGAAAAGTATAAAAATCTTCTTATACTTTTAAATAAAATTTTAAGAATATGTAAGTCCTGACAATTACTCAACAAAACAAGTAGTTCTATGTACATACTATCACATTATGTGCAGGCAAGTACTTACATCAGGATCTCATTACATCAAAGACCATATCATGTTATGTGAAAAGTACCTCACACAAGAATTAATGTATATAGAACTTTTTATCACATTACAGATTGTTTCATCATTGCTTGGCAAGCAATCATCAACAATTACCTCCACACATCTCTAAGAGAATTTTGATTACACAATAAAAACAAATGTACATAGTGTTCATATACACAAGTAAAGGTGCATGTAACTAGACCCTGATGTAGTTATATAAAAAGTACAAAATTAGAAATTATGGCTTTTTAATATATATTTTACAGTTTCTATTCTTGCAATCTATTTATAATAGACCTACCCATAACAAGTTATAGCAGGCAAATGTACACTCATTAACCAAAAAAAAAATAATAAATAAAATAAAAATAAAATATCAGTGCCTCCCCATGGTGAGGCAGCTGCTTTGAGCAAGGCTGATCCAGCCTGAATCTGATCCCATACTCCTTCAAACAATTCCCGATGCCTCTTGTCAGTTAGTAACAAAAATAGAAAAGAAACAAGCTAATAAAAATGGAAAATGTTACAGGTTTAAGTAAATATAAAAAGCATGTGAAAATATTAAATCCAGTATGTGCTTATAAAGAAATATTTCACAACGGTATCTAAAAGAAAATACATCCATACCATTACAGTGATAAACAACTGAGGAACAAAAATTCTACAAAGAACTAAGAAAGCAAAGAATTAGCTAATGATAATCTATCTTCCGGAGATACACTCCAACCCAACTGTAGGAAATAACTCAGGAACCGTCTGCTTCGTCTTCCCCTTCCCAGTGCTGCCCCAAGCTCATCTTCCCGAGCCAGATCTCTGAGAACAGGAAGGTAGTCCAGCCCAGCACTGCGATTCAGCTGAGTCACTGCTGGCAAGTGTTCAAATATTCTGCTCATGACATCCCTTTTCTCTGCTCTCTCACTGAAAATGTCACAAGAAATCATTAATTAAAATAAAAATAATCATCAGTTTGCAAAAAAGATGCACCAGCTTATCTGAATATGAAAGAAATATGAACTTGAGACAGGGAAAAACAGCAGTTAATTTCAAGAATAACATTTTTCCACAAAACTAAACACTTCACTTGAAATCATCACAATAACTATAAAACCCAAGCTGACATCCTGTGCAAGAGGTGCTATCCTCTTATAAGTCATTATTGTTGCCTAAAAGTAAATTACCTACCGTTCACTGCTGGATAACTGCGCAATACAGCTTTGCAACTCATCCCTCGCATCACAAGGCAGGCAAAGCTGTGGACAGTCTTTGCCAGTCACTCCTTCAAGAGATGAGGCAACTTCCCCAACACAACGAGCTACAGCCTTGTGAGCTATTTCTTGAATAATGCAATCATTGCTGTGAGGTGTCCAGAGGGGATGAGAAGGGCTAGGGGTGTTGCTTAAGCCTGCAGTTGGTTGCTTAACCCACCAACCAACATCTTTAATTTCAGCAGCATGAGTGATGACCTGTGATGAATTCATAATGTCCAACTGAGCCATTGAGTCATACATATTGGCCAATGATTCTAGACAGCTTTGAGAAGCTTTCTGTACTTCAGGAGGATCATTTGGTTTGATTTTTCTGTCAGGTTGCTTGGTCACAGGTTCAGCCTGTTTTCCCTCTTCATCATCTGAACACATCAAACTTTCATACTGCCATAAGTTAGATCTCTTGAGAAGGAGGTCATCAGGCTGCAGAGGATACCTGAGGGAAGGTCTTTCTCTTTCACTCAAAGAGAAAGGCAGGACACAGTGAATGTTACTTCCAATTTCCTTCCAACCAATGCCTGCTGATGACTTTGGGGTGAAGGTTTCAAAATGAGTTTTAGCATTAAATGTCCTCAATAAACCCAATTTATAAAATTCCTGTTGGTTTGGTTTCTTGAGAGTGAGGTTTTTTACTTCCGGGAATATCTCCTTCCACCAGTCTTCTCTCTCGTGTATATCCAAGGTGGCCTGGAAGTGTTTACCAGTGCATTACAAATAAATCCCATGCATCAGTGGGAGTTCTGTAACTACAGTATATACATAAGTGACATAGGCAAATCATGAACATCTAATGCAGGTAAACAGTAATGAAAATTCAATATGCAACAATTCAATATCATCAAAGGCCAAGTGCCAAGGGCCTAGAACTCAGGTATATGACTGCATCATGAATAAAAGCACTTCAATAATACACAAGATTAATATAAAAGAGAGCATATTAACAATAATAGTCTTATGACAATTGAAAGGCAGTATTTGTTTTCCAGCTGGTCTCACCTCAGACTGAGCACAGTCACAAGTGTCATGGCTGGATCCTGACTGACTCAACAACTGGAGATCCAGCAGTGACTTCCTGACATCACCTTTATTGAGATGCACCAGATCCTTAACCTCTTGGAAGCAGACATGGCACCCATTGGCTAAAGCAGCTAACTGCAAGTACTGGGCTGCAAATACAAACAAAACAAAATTGAAGAGTCATTTCTTCAACTATACAGCAGGATGGGGAAAAAAAAAATACAAGAAATATACCTAAATGGTGTATCCATACCAAAAGGATGTAGTCAGCACAGGAAGTGCATGTGTGAGTGTAACTGAAGCTCTCAACAGGTGAAGTTCATTGGAAAAATGGAAGCATAAGGTAAAGGAGCATTTCATGAGAGAAGCTTGGAGAGACAAAATCTTCAACAAGAAGGGAGTGTTTGTTTGAAATGAGGTTCCTTTGATGTAGCCGCTTGCTCCTGAAGGAAGCAGGGTACTAGAGATAGACAGTTAATACCTATTGAACACAATACACTGCAATTACCAGTAAGCTTTTCAGAAGGCAGAACAAATTCTATGACCTCAAAACGCTCTTTGATTTGAGAAAGGATGTTTGTGGAGGCATGAGAGGTGGTGAGGATGATGGGTCTCTTGGTGGTGGACATGAGGTTGTTGACAGTGGACATGAAGCCTTCATCCCACTCCTCAAACACAATGTCAATCTGCAACAGGAAAATAAGGATCCCCTAATATACTTCTAAAATGACAGACCTATAAACTCCCATTATAAGTTGATGGGAATATTCATTAAAACACAATTGTGAATATGATGGATATTATGTCAGCAAAATGTTTACACAAATGACATGGAGACAACTCACATCTTCAAAGAGAACAAGAGAAACACCTCTCTTCTTGTTGGAGTCTTTGTCCTGTGTTGAGGAAGTTCCTGTCTGGCTGTTTTCTGCTTGAAAGACAAAAAGACTAACTACAATGCACAAACATATGATATGAGCCTAGATAGGAGTAATATTTAATCTATTCTATAATACAAAGCAGTTTTCCAACAAAGAATGGATAAAAATAGATAAATGCAACAAAGATACCATGTGAAAGGGAAAAATACATGAAACTATAAAGTGTACATGATACAAAGATGAGATAATGGAGTAGACTTCTCAAACATGAACACATCTCACCCTTGGTCGGCACAGTGTTTGACGTCCTGGTGGAGAACAAGGCAGAGAAGGCACTGGAGGTCTGGGAGGAGGCAGAAGCATTGGAGACAGAATGTGACTGAGTAGCTTCAGCCAACTGACTCATGACTTGCCTGCCTTGCCGTCGAGAGGATGCATTCACTTCCAGCACCTACAGCATGAGTAGACATTTAGTTATGATTTGTGATTTTCTTTCATGTAAAATATCTGACTGAAAGTAGTGACCAAGTACAAGAGTTAACCCGTACTTTCAATCATTCATATGTTTCTCTTGTTAATTCTGGAATTCCTTGCCTGCTTCTGTATTTCCAACTTCCTATGACTTGACTTAATTTAAGAGGCAGATTTTGGGGGCTAACTTTCTTGGACCTACAAGGGAACTGGCAACTAAGTGGAAGTTTTTATTTATTTTATATTGCCTTTGGCCAGCTTTCCCTTCTTACATAAAAAAAGAAGGAAATGTTGCAGAAGCCTACCTTGTATCCCAATTCACTAGCCAAGGCATACACAGCAGCAGTCTTCCCAGCACCAGGTGGCCCACACACCAGGTAGGTGCTCACAATGCCCTCATCATCATCATCATCAAGAGTCGACTCATCAGACACCATAAAGTCATCTGTTAAGTGTACTGGCATTAATATATGAAAGCTGCCCCGGATTTCATGTTTCTTTGGGATGAAAATAAAGCTTTCCTACACATATTATGGATAAGGAAATGTAGTTATGGACACTCACCTCTTTTTGACTTTTTCTTTCTCTTTTTAGGTTTAATTTGGGGCTTATTCTTCCATTCCTGAAGCCAAAGTTTAAGTCTCTTCACATTTTCTGAAATAGGCAAACATTTAAAGGAGTGGAAGGAACTAGTCAATTGATGTAAATATGTAAAACATCCACACACCTAAAAAATCAACAAACAAAAATAAATAATTGAAATGTAAACAAAAACAACACATACCAGTGTTCCCAATAACCATTTCAGAATTCTTGGGCATGAATATCTGAGTCCAAACGTGAGGCGTCCTCTCGTGCCACACAGCATCAACTTCATCCTGCTGGTTCTGTTGAGTCTCTTCCAATGTCTCCTTGCAACCTCCAAGTTTTCTTCGCTTGCCTCTTCCTAGCATAGAAAGTTTACTCTTGCGCTTGCGTTTCCTTCTCTTGGCAGAGTTTTCTTCTTCATCACTGTCATCAAGGTTCACTACAGTCTCTTCTTTCTTCACTTCCTTCTGGTATGCTTCAACTGCTTCCTTTTTCAGCTCATAGTAGGCCTTGAAGACTTCATACACAGGGAAGTCTGGGTATTTCACCTTCATGCAGCTAAGGGAGAACACAATGTCCCCAAGCTCCAGGCGAGGAACATGGGGAGAAACCTTCTTCTGACAGACATTCCTTCTACTCAGGACTTTTTTATCTTCAGCAAATGTGAAACTTTCTAATGACGGAGAGTAGGAAGGTTCTTTCTTCAATGGTATCTGAAAATATTGCAAAAATTTGTTCTTAATAATCACACTCACAGCCTACAAATCTTGATATGGACTAATCTAGATGACTTAAGAATTACTCCAGTCCACAATGGAGAAAATAACGCATAAAGACAAAAGTAGAAAAATGTGACAACTGAAATGTGCTTTACCAAAAAGTGGCCACATCCATACCTTTAAAGCTTAAAGAGACATTTTCGTACTGTAGCTGTAAAACTTGGAGGAAGGATAGGTAAAATGTTAATCATCTTAACCTAATGTGACACTAATATATGCTGCTGCATCTTCTGATGTGGCTGTTGCATCTCCATGTGACTAGGAGTTTTCCTTTCAAAGCTATAATGCTGATAATTCATTGTATCACTGATGGGTAATTTAAAGACTCATTCCCAATGAGAGATTAACATAACTTACTTCAGAATCTTTCAGATTCCATACTTCAGCCCCCTCCTCTCTCTGCTGAGTGTGACTCACCGCAGGGAATGGCGGCCATGGAAGAGCCTCATCCTCACCATTGCTAAAATAACATTTTATAGTTTACAGTGACATTTCAATATATAAAATTAAATAAATTCATAAAGTTAATATATCCTCAGCATTCAATACACAAACATAAGAAATAAGTCAAAGCAACATTTAAACCTCACATCAATACTACAGAAGAACCAATGAGTTCAATTCAATGTTTGTAAGAAGTAAGTGATGTGGCAGCAACAAGTCCTCACCTCTTCTCTACAGCAAGTTGCTTCTTCACATCATCTGTTATACTTGAGTTGAGGAATTCCTGGCGAGCTTTAAGTTTGCTTGGTGACAATGGAACCACCTTGACTAGCTCCACATCTGGTGATGATGATTTCTTGCAAAATATAGGAGCTAACTTCACACCTGAGAAAAATTAAACCTTATCATTAAAGCACTCAAATTTTAATAAGCCTACATATTCTATGCCACCAAAATTTATTCAAAATCTATCGAACATATTCAATCAGTTACTGATCTTTATTTTAATGTAAGAGTACAAACAAGGAACAGATACATGTTACACATCAAACTGGCTGAAAGTCAACTGACTAATATGAAAGCAGCTTCTGCCTACAAACCTTTGGTTGTAACCAACTTTTGGGTACTTTTCTCTGCCTTCTTTGGCTTATCATCTTCATCATCAACTGTTACTTCTTCAGTGTACTTCTTGGCAGTGGCAGCAGCACGTCTCGGTGCTCTGCGCTGTGAGCTGTCCTGCACCTCACTCTCTGCCTTTCCGTCGCACTTCTTGCTAAGGAGTAAACTCTTCTTCTGCAGCCTTCCCTTTGGAGCTGACTTGGATGCAAGAGGACTCAGCAGAGCCTGAGTGGTCTTCCCTCTCTTTGGCGTCTTTTTAGTGAGTTGTTTGTCGGCAGTGTCATCTGCCTGGTCACTGACATCAAGAGTTATTGTTTCCTTGTCATTTGCTGTGTCTCTGCCAGCCTCCTCCTTGGAACTCTTTTGCTTCATGGTGGTACGGAGCTTTCTATTTTTGAGATTCCTTTTGATACCTTTAGCTTTCTTCAGCTGTTTAGTATTCTTATTAACTTTTCTCTCCTTCACCTTCTCTTTCCTGCAGATTTTTTGAGGAATAGGAACTCTTCTTAACCGTAAGCTGGAAAAAAAGAGAGAACAGTAAATAAATAACACATCCCTTACAATTTCAGTGCTAGAAATCTAATCTTCATTATGAGTCAGAGATCAAAGTGTAACTTTCATGATGACTCAACTTGTAAGAGGGCACAAAGCCACACAAGGAATCACTCAAGAGCTTCTGGTCATCACACTCATCACACCACTATCATCCTCTTTACATTAGTCATAAGTTCTTCCTAAATGCCTTAACAAATTTTCTTCTGTAACTGTATTTATCTATCTTTGTAAAAACATAGTAATATGGTTAAAAGGAATAGAACAGAGAGAGAGAGAGAGAGAGAGAGAGAGAGAGAGAGAGAGAGAGAGAGAGAGAGAGAGAGAGAGAGAGAGAGAGAGAGAGAGAGAGAGAGAGAGAGAGAGAGAGAGAGAGAGAGAGAGAGAGAGAGAGCACACATCCCCTCTCCCATACATGCAAGAGCACACCCAACATTCAACATGTGACACATCCTGACCTAAGTTTGCCGGGGCGGGACAGGAGTTGTGAGGTGTAGTGCGCCACGTTCTCCTTGTCATCCTCACTCGCCTCGGGAGAAGACTGCATTGTGCTGCTGGATTTCTCTTCAGCATCAAGACTAACAACACTACTATTAGCACTACTACTGCTACTGCTGCTGCTGCTGCTTTCACTTGTTACTGATATATCTTTGTCACTCTGTATTGGTTCATTTGTTTTCTTGTTTCTAATGAACAGTTCATCTGAACTCTCTTCCTCTGATGAGACTGATGGGGCTTTTTTCCTCTTTAGCAATCTCTTTCCTGCATTTATCGTATTTCTAATACCTTCTTTTTTTGTGCTCAGACTTCCTTTCCGTGTGAACTTCCCTTTCCTTGGGACCACTGTCATCTTGCTTCTGCTACTCCCTGCATTGTTTGTGTAGTTGCTCATCTTTTCCATATCACCACCTTTTGCTTTAACACAAACTTTATTCAGGACTTTCTTGGACAATGGTTTTGTAGGAGGAATCTGTTCAAGCAGTTCGATCTTATTCAATTCATCTAGGTTATTATTCTGCATACCCTTCTTACATCTTGCATTCTTTTTCAAACTGCAAGTATTAGAACTTATTTCCTTTCTTCTGCTGGAAGAGCTGTCCTCTGATTCTCCACAAGCCTCAGTGTGGGTTGAGCTGCCAAGTTTCCTTTCAGTTTCCTTATTGCCATCAAGGGGAGCATGCACATCTGCTTGTACAGTAAACACAATCTTATTTTCCTCTTCATCATTTTCCTTTTGATTGATCTTTTTGAAGAAATTAGAAATCCTTGAACTGTTAGAAACTGGAGGAGGTTTATCACAATTCTTAGGACCTTTCTTCTTGGACGCTCCAGCTGATTTTGACGCCATGAAGTCCTCTTCGGAGTCACTTGACACAAGTATTTTTCTGCGCGTCCTCTTTCTTTTCACCTTGGCTGGCACCTGGTTTGACTGAGACACTCCTGTATCTTTAACATCAATCTGGACTTGAGGTTTCTCATCTAACTTTTCTGAAGGATAAGAAAGCTTCGTTTTCTTTGCCACTGTGTTGCACTCTGATGAAACACTTACAATCTCTGTCACATTGTCACTACCACATTCTTTGTTATCCTTGGTGTTACCAGAATTGCTATCTGGGACCTGCTGTAGTTCATCTTTACACTTATTTATTGATTCTTCGTTTTCCTTCAGCTCATTACTTTCCTTCACAGCGCTCTCCTTTACCATACTGCAAGCACTCTTCATGTAGTCAGAAAAGGAGATACAGTTTGACATCACTTCCTTAGGGATCGGTTTGGGAAGGTCACTTGGCATTGCAACCTCCTCTAAGCAAGGTTTGATACCACTGTTCTCCTCTTTCACAATTCTGGGCTTCCTAATTCTCTTCCTTTTAGGTTTATCAAGTGGTGTTAAGTCAAAGTCCTGAAGTGATGAATCAAGGTCAGTAGTTTTATCTTTCTTTTCTTTTCTTTCTGTCTTCAATTTTTGTGACTTTTTCTTTTGGTCAGAAGAATTCACATTTACTGGAGTTTTGATAGCTTCTATAGAGTCATGGTCTATAACTTTATCAGCAATTTCTTTTTCCTTATCACACTGAACTTCTTGTAATTTTTTCTTTGCCACAGCAGGGTTCACATTCTCAGGAGCCTTTGCTGAAGTCTTTCCCGGTATCTCACACTCCTGGGATGGACTGTCCATAACAACCACACAATCATCATTACTTTCCTGACAATTACAATCTCCCTCTTCACCTGAGTGTTTGCCTGCTTCAGTCTGCTTTGTCCTGTTGGCCATCATAAAAGTGAAAACATTCTTCTTATTTTCTGGTGGTGGCAATGGATTCTTCAACTGTGGTTTGGCTTCTGTGGTTCCATTGCTGCTTGTTGCTGAATGCTCCTTGCCCTTTGCCTCAGATGAACCAATTTCTCTCTTCACAATCCCTTCTTCACCGTGAGACACAGGAGCTGCACTGACTGTTGGGGACACTTTTCCATCCACACTGGTGTCAGATGTACCTTGGTCCTTAGACTTCTTCAGTGACTTGCCATCATTATTGCACCCCTTCACACTCTGACCTTTAGCACTTGCATCTTCACCAGGTTCAGTATCATCGGTTAAATTAATTACATCTATGCTTGTCTCCTTTGTTCCACTGCTAGGGCACTTTGTATTAACTTTCTTATTGCAATTTTTGGACAGATTGGAATCTTTTACCTTGCTATTGATCTTCCCATTTTTTTCTTGCTTAGTTTCTTCTTCTGAACTGAACAAGGAGCAATCTGCATCATCTGTGTTGTTTGAGAGAGAAGAATTGTAACTCTGGTCCTCTTGATCCTTTGGTATTTCTACTCTTTTAAAATATGCCAAAATGTCTCTTTTCTCTTGCACGGGAGATGTCAACACAGGGGAACTCTTGAAGAAGAAATCAATGCCTCTCTGTCCTCTTCCACAGTGAGGCAAGTCCTGAAAAATAATAATTCAACAAACAAATAAATAAATGAAGAATTAGGCAGTAAAGCTATGGAGATACGTATATACACTACGCGCCAATGAATTGTTCGCGGCTCCACAACAGATCACTTCCGCGAGGGCCTCAAGATCATTTCCTCTAGTATGGCACCGTAGTGATTTATGCGAGTTATCATGCATCTGGGAACATGTTTAAAGTACAAGCAGTCCATGAAAACCGTTGATGGACTGTCAGTTGACATTTGTCAGTTATTAGTAAAACATTCGGAAAAGTATCGCCTCATTTTCCGCCTGTAATTTGAGCAGACACGCCCTGACACAACTCACCTTTTCTTCATAATGGGAGGCAAGAAAGACTTATCAAAGGACCAGATAAAAGTCATTGTGTCTTTACACAAGGCAGAGAGGCCAGTGAAAGAAATAGCCAGGATTGTGGGTGTTACAAGGAGATGTGTGCAAAAGTGGATACGAAAGTTTCGTATGGAAGGCGGGGTGGCAACGCCAGAACAGAAAAAGAGGCCTGGGCGAGGACGTAAAACTTCATCATGCACAATAAATGTTGTGAAGCGTCAGGTGGATGCTTGTCCTCAAATCACAGCGAGGGAATTAAAAGAGCAAAACCCTCAGCTGCTCGGGCAAGTGTCTGTGAGGACGGTACAACGCTGCCTGCATGATGACCTTGAGTTCCGCAGACGCCGCGCTCTCAAGAAGCCACTCACCACCCCTAGGCAACAAGAGCTTAGGGTTGCATTTGCCACTAAATATCTCCAGTGGGATATGGCAAAATGGCACCAAGTGTTATGGATTGACAAAGCTGTCTTCATGGTGTCCTGCAACCGTGGCAAGCATGTGTACCGGTGACCAGGGAGTGACCCACTTGACACAAAATTTATATCTAAGACTGAAAAGCACCCTGATTCAGTAATGGTGTGGGCCTGCTTCAGTTACCATGGTGTAGGAAATTTAGTGTTTTTGCCAAGAAATGAAAACATGAATCAGAATAATTATTTGGAACTTTTATGTGATTTTTTGCCCGGGTCTTTTGAAATGTGCAACGCTACTGTGTTCATGCAGGATGGAGCTCCATGTCACAGGGCAAAATCCGTCCTGACTTGGCTTCAGGACTGCCAGATTGACTTTTGGAGGGCTGGCCACCCAATTCCCCTAATCTGAACCCTATTGAAAACATCTGGTCCATCATGAAGAGGCGCATGCAGAGGAGGGATATCTCCGACATAACGAAGCTGCGGACGGCCATCAGGGAGGAATGGCATAATCTAAATCAAATAACCCTCAATAACCTGGCTGAATCTCTTCTTTCACGGCTTCTAAAGTGTATAAGAAGGAGGGGAAACCTCATCAATTACTAGTTTCTTCATAAGTATTATAGTACTTTTGTTTTCTCCATTCTAAGTGCATTCTATCACCTGTGGTGTCACAGCGAACAATTCATTGGCGCGTAGTGTACAAGTGTACCAAGATTAATTCAGTGACTAGTGATGAAGACAAGATTCACCTGGACGGCCGTAGAGAGAGGCATGGTGTGAGTGTTATCTTCAGTCTTCTTGAGAGACAAACACTACACACACTCTGCTGCAGATTTGCTCACTGCCATTCCTGTGAAGTAGCATTCAATATTGTAACCATGTAAATTAATTGTCCCATCTCCCTCTCAGTGTGTTTTCTTATCACTTAATGATCAGTAATAGCATTAGTCTTTGGTCAAATAAGTCTGTATGAATGTATTGGATACTGAATACCTATTTAAACACTTCTGTATGTGTATGTCACAAGTGTGAAATGAGTCATAGGACTAATTCTTGTTTTTTGAGAATGAAGTCACTGGCCAATTAAAAATAAAGAATTAATTTAGTCAAGTGCAGCATTTTATTTCATTTCCCTGCTTGACTCAAGCAGGGAAATGAAATAAAATACTACTTGAGTGCTTCCAGAGCCCCCTTCAGTATTGACGGGGTTCCTTGACAGACATGGGAGGCACCCTAGCAGAACACCATGGTGACTGCTGGGAGGGGTGTGGTTGCACTACCCCCACCCCTCAAGAAGTGTTCCGATGCCTACCTAAGAACCAGAGCTACAAGACAGAAATAGAATGTACAAAAACAAAAATAAGAATACAAAGCCATAAAACAAAACAAAACAAAAAAAAAAAAAAAAAAAATATGAAAAAGCCACAAGGCGCTGACACACCACCCACTCCCTTGCTTGGAGTATAAGAAGTTAATGGAGGTGCCTTATTGTGGTACCCTTCCCCAGGAACAGTCTGGTGCCTCCTTACAGCCTGGGCATTGAGAAAGAAAATAAAATGTAAAAAAAGACAAAAATATGAATACAAACCTAGGACAAAAAAGAAAAGAAAAGAAAGAAAAATAACCATAGGCATTGGCACATCAGCCTGTTGTACGGCTAAGTGCATGATGATGATTCCACTCAGACACCTTGAGTGGCTAGAAAGAATAAGAGCACTGGTGAGAGTTAGCTCCGTATTCAGATATGTTATGCTCTCTCACCACGACTATTTTTCAAGGCCAATGAGATGATTAACCAGATTTATAAGAGTGTTTCACCAGCTAATGATGTAGAAATTTTGTTAATCTCTCCTTACAACCGTAAAAAACACATTAAAAAACTCGTATAAATTCAAATAAAGCCTTTTGAAATAGTGCAGGTGAAGCACAGAAATGTTTGAAAATACGAGCCTTCCTGCCATAATACAGCGGCCTCTCCTGTCAGGCCCCGGGTGAGTGAGGGGGCATTAACCTCCGCCAGCACTCTGCACAGACACAGCCCACAGCACCAGAAGCACCAAGGCTACCATGACGTCTAGGAGGAACACCACAATTATAGTTTTCCTTCCTAACAGCAAAAGTTTGGCGGGTGGCGAGGAGTAAAGGTGGCTGGGGACATGACAAGCCGCCCTTCCACCTCACTTCACCAGCTCCCACTCCCTCTCTCTCCCTTCCCCGTGTTTCTTTTAAAGTTCCACGTTATCTTAAGCTCATAACATACCTTGACGTACCCCATAGACGGTTCAAATCCTGTTGGGAGGTTCAAAATGGCTCAAAATGTCCTTTCCCTCCCTCCGTCCCACCTCTGACACTGGATTTAGCGGGAAAACTTTGTTGATAGCGGCCGATGGTTCTTGTCCCAGCTGGTGATTCAAATTGTTAAAATGATTTCGTCTATCCTTTATGCATGTTTGTGTGGTATTTCTATTATTTAAATGCTAAAAATGGTCGTCTCTGAATTATGTATGCCTGTGTGGTGTTTTTAGAGTGAAATGGTCCGTTCTCTGATTAGTGCATCTTTACGTATGTGGTATTTCTTTAATCAAATGGTCCTGTCTCTGATCTATGTATCTCTGTGTGATATTTCTTTAGTTAACTGGATTTCTATTGTTCAAAAATGGGCCTGTTCCTGATCTACGCATATCTGTGAGCTATATACATTGTAAAAATGGCTCTGTCTGTGATTCATGCTCTGTGTGGTATTTCTATTGTTTAAATGGTCTAAATATTGTCACCTTGATCTTTCTGGTTGTTTTGTAATGTGACTTTAATTTTTTTTATTCATTCTCAGGATGCTCAAAATACAAATGTATTTGATTATAAGTGTTTGATTATGAATTTTCTACACCCCAGTGTTATGTAAAATGCCAGAATAGTTTTGTGTGTTCTTGTGTTTTGTGTGTCCCCTGCCTTCTACTCTAATTACTTTGCTGTGGTTCTTGTCCCAGTCGGTGGTTCAAAAATGTAAAATTATGTTGTGTGTGTGTGTGTGTGTGTGTGTGTGTGTGTGTGTGTGTGTGTGTGTGTGTGTGTGTGTGTGTGTGTGTGTGTGTTTGATTATATACATAGTGTGGTACTATTCTGTAAAGACTGGCTATGTTGTGAAAATTTATTCATCAATTAATTTTTGTTTTCTTTTTCTTAATGCAATTACATTTGTTAACCACCTTACTGGATTAATGGCTCAAGAATCTTTCTCCGCCATCTGCAGTATCTGCCACCTTCATTGATCAGTAGTGACGCGTTCCTGCTTAGCTCGCGCTTCCCACTTTGATTGGAGAGAGAGAGAGAGAGAGAGAGAGAGAGAGAGAGAGAGATAACGTAATTCTTTGCTGTTCCCCGTAACGCATGGTAGCTTAACCCAAATCTCTAAAGTTGTTATCTTACAATATATGTGACCAAACAAATGTAGGACGTATGAGAGAATGGAGATTAGTTCTGGCTTACTCTTGCATTCATAAGGAGGATACTAAAAGAAAGAGCAGAGAAGATAAATGTGTAAAAAGTAGATATCAGAACCTTTTTGTATCTCTTTGTTAGCAAATAGGGCAAATAATGTTAGGAGTCGGACATATATTGCTTGGTGCTTGCACAAGAGAAGGCTAACGTAGTGCACGCAACAATTTAAGTAGATGTATGATACAACTTGACTTAGCCACAAGATGCACGCAACACTCGACGCATGAGTCATATAACCTAACTTGAGTGAGTGATAGAAGGGAGTGAAGGTGTGCAGTGGGAAAAAGAGCGGGAGAAACTTACTTATACAGTCCTGAAAAAAAAAAGTTGAAAAAAGAATATCGAGGAGAATACAGAAAATGAGAAGGAAAAGAGTGGAATTTCTATAGAACTGCAAAGGATGAGAGTCACGCCACATAAGACGTGCAGTAAGCCTAGAGAAACAACTGCAAGACTCTCATACAAGTTACATACCCATGACTCGAGGGAAAGAGCAAATAAAGGATGCATACCACGAATAGATTAATGAGTAATCATTTTTTTTTCTTTGAAGTTAATTATCTATGCCTTCCACAATGACACATGCCATTAGCGACTTCCTTACCTGTGACTGTGCCTACTTCGTGTTTGGTGAACCCAGCCTGAAAGTAAAAGTGAAAGGAATAGTGCTTTAATCTCACAGAAGGCTCTTTGTGTGTGTGTGTGTGTGTGTGTGTGTGTGTGTGTGTGTGAGAGAGAGAGAGAGAGAGAGAGAGAGAGAGAGAGAGAGAGAGAGAGAGAGAGAGAGAGAGAGATCCAACAAAACTTCTTACACCCAAAGATGATGGTAATCATCGTAGTGTGTGTGTGTGTGTGTGTGTGTGTGTGTGTGTGTGTGTGTGTGTGTGTGTGTGTGTGTGTATCTTGAATGTCGCTAAATGATACAATACACACGGTGACTCGTCTCTCTCGAGCTAAGTTGAATAGAATCTCCTTTTCCTCGCTTTCCTTTCTCCCCTTTCTCCTTTTCCTCTTCCCCTAACGGCGAGTCGTAATTTACTCAAGGCTAGGTAAGGACTCGTAGAAAGGCCGCGAGTAACAAGGGTCGGTCTGCCTAAATTACACTGGATTCTGACAGGCTGGGAACCGCTCGGTATCTGTGATATGCCAGTTTTCTCTTGGTGCTACTGTTGATGCTGCCGGTGCTCACATGCAGGGACGCGAATATTTTTGCTTTGTTGGGGTGGAAGGAGGTTCGAAGTGTTGTAGTTTTTGGATTGTGGCGTGTGCAGTGCTTGGTGGGACGTTCTCTTAACATGTTTCCTGCCAACCTGTCACTGCCACTTTTGAGCAGCGAGACCATTAACAACAACAACAACAACAACTACGAAAATGAATATGTATATATATATATATATATATATATATATATATATATATATATATATATATATATATATATATATATATATATATATTAACTAAGACACATTCCATAAATAATAACACAATCATTTAGGCCACATAAGGAACACGGGGAGATGACAGCATTGCAGTGAGGGTGAGCATCAGTCTGCTGTCCTGGTAACAGCAACCCCATGCACAAATTCCTGTCGAACAAGCCACAAAGTATACACGTTTTTCTTATTCTGGATCGACTGCATCAATACTGTGGCAGGGTCAGTGACAGGGAGGTGTCGATAGGAGGTAGTGATGTTCATACTGATCTAAGGACTCAGTTTGCAATAACTGTATAGAGATGCACCACAAAAAAGGATTAATTGCTACAGGAACCCGTCCTCGTCTACCGGGAGAGAAAGCGGCAAGCCGGTTCACTATTCTGCAGCAGCGACCGTGAAGCAGGTAGAAGTGGCGAGAGGCGATCCAGAGACCCGCGGCCAGTGTGGCGGCGTTTCCCGTCATATGCGCGCGTAACTCGGGGCTGAGAACGTCAGTCAGCGCCGCACTTGTGTCTCATTACGTGTGAGAGAAGTGAAAAGACCATCATGCATCTTACGTGATTCAACCTGAAGGAACTCGATGAGGACTAAATCTACTGGTAACCCATATCATCAGTGATCAAGACTTGTGATGCGGTAACACTAACTCCTCGAATCCCAGTGACACATATATCGGCTTCATCCGCCGCGAATGAGCTGGTCAAGCTGGGCTGACGATGATCACTAGGGTGTTGATCACCTTATTAAGGCTGGTGCTCCTGGCAGGACTGCGGCGGTCCGGCCCAGCAGATCCTTACCTCACACCGCCCTCTCTCAGACCCATCTATGACTTCGTGGTGGGTACGTGTAACTTCATTTCGTTTTACTTATTTGCACTTTTTTCTGGCCTTGTTTGTGTTATACATTTATTTAGTTAGCCTCTGTGTATCTTTTCCTATCAGTGTTTTCTGTCACTGTCTATCTGTCTCTGCAAGACCTTAACTAGTGACACCAAACAACACACAGTTTCTTTAACACTCTTTCTTCCTCCTGTCCTCCTGTGGACGTCGCAGTGGGCGGAGGCACCGGCGGCAGCGTTGTGGGGGCGCGGCTGGCGGAGGCCGGATGGCAGGTGTTGGTGCTGGAAGCAGGAACCCCACCACCTCTTGAAACAACTGTGCCTGGCCTCAGCATCGCCCTCTACTTCACTGACACGAACTGGGAGTACACCATAAGCCCGCAGAAGTACTCCAACCGGTTCTTCCTCGACAGAGTGAGTGTCACGTCTCTAGGGTGCGCATAACGGTGAGGCGAGCCGGTATTGTGTCATTCAGCACAGTCAATCTTGCCAGTGACGTGAGGACAATGTTTGTGCTGCCAGGAATGCTAAGTAGATGATGATTATCGACGATCTTATAACCTTGTGTATAATATTGTGATATTAAGAGGCCGATGTTTAACGAATAACACCCCTACATAAATAATTGACTTGTATATATTAGGGAGGGCGGATGGTGCAAGGACGTCTGGTGGGCGGGTCATCCAACATGGGCGGTATGCTGTACGCACGGGGCAACAGGAGAGACTATGATCTATGGGCGGCTCTTGGCAACCCTGGCTGGAACTACGAGAGTGTGCTGCCTTACTTCAAGAAATCCGAGGACTTTCAGGGGCATCTCACTCCTGATACCGGTGAGAGAGAGAGAGAGAGAGAGAGAGAGAGAGAGAGAGAGAGAGAGAGAGAGAGAGTCAAGATTCTCATTGGTAAAAGAGAAAAAGGGAAAAGAAAAGGGTAACAAGTATGCATTCAAGAAAATCCAGTTATGTAAAAGTATAATGATCTGGTTTTGTGTCTCGGAGAGAGAGAGAGAGAGAGAGAGAGAGAGAGAGAGAGAGAGAGAGAGAGAGAGAGAGAGAGAGAGAGAGAGAGAGAGAGAGAGAGAGAGATGAAAACCCAAAACTGTCATTTATTCTTTCATACATGGCAATTAACACTTGTCTATGCTGTCAAACTAATTCACAAGCTCTCATTTTTTTATGCATTTCTTGAAGCAGAGTAGAGTTTTCCCAATAGTACGCATGTGTCACTGCAATTCCTCCACCCTTCCCGTGTGCTCTGCCAGAGATGTTCCATGGCCGCGGTGGTCCTCTGGGCGTCACTCCCAGTACCAAACTTTCTCCGGTGAGCGAAGCCTTCCTCGCTGCGGGCCGTGAACTGGGTTATGCAGAGGTAGATCCCAACGCGTTCAGCCATGTGGGTACGTGAAAGATTCTTCTCAATGCCATCACTGTTGCTATTATCAATATTGTCACTGTTATGTCATCATTAATATTAGTATTATTTTTAAAGGATTGGCTTTTAGAATAGGAAACATTCTTGGTTGCCACTGTAATTTACAAAGAAAGAGAGAGAGAGAGAGAGAGAGAGAGAGAGAGAGAGAGAGTTACAATTAGATGATAGTTTTGAAGTTTATACAGAACTTCAAAACTTCAAAAATATCATCTAATTGTAATTCTATTGTAATTCAATTTGTAATTTATAACTCATAAGCATAATTTAGACTAGTTTTGGTTAGGTTTTACGATAGGATGTACTCATAATACACCTTCATCCTGTAAAAATACCAAGCATAATAAATAACAGACAGAGAGAGAGAGAGAGAGAGAGAGAGAGAGAGAGAGAGAGAGAGAGAGAGAGCATATCACAACCGTTCCCCGTGCAGGGTTCGCACGCTCTTCCTACACCGTGCGAAGGGGCGTTAGGTCCTCAGCAGATGACTGGCTTCGCCCCGCGCTCCTCAACCGCCCTAACCTGCACGTCCTGACGGGAGCCACTGTGGAAAAGGTAACAATGACGGATTCTCTTAACATATAACGGGACTCCTCTACGTTATTCTTACCTTTAATTTACGTCATCCGTCTCTTCTGAGTAATGGTTGTATTTCCGATAGGCCTTGGGTGATTACAACTATTTTTCAAACCACACAGATATGAATAGTCAGGTTTTTATTTAATTTTTTTCTGTATGCGATGCGGAAATCTTTCTCAAACGATCACTAGAATCTTTAGTAAAATAACACTTGCAAATTTCAATAACTTCGTTCACTGGACTATTAAATGTATTGTTCTGAAACAAGACACCGGAGTGTTTAGAGAATGTTCTGCCTCGCGTCTGTTCACCTTCACTCAACACTTAACTTCCCTCCGTACGTTCCTTGCAGATCGTGCTGAGCCAGAGCAAGCGTGCCGTGGGTATTCAGTTCGTGTACGGTGGTCAGGTAGGTTGATGCTACATGAACTGAGGGCGAAGCAAGGAAGAGGAGGAGGAGGAGGAGATAGGGGGAGGGTGAGTGAGCCGCATGATGACGTGGTGAAAATCAAGGGAACACACTATTGTTGTCATTGTTTTTTGTATTTATTGTACGTGATTGCTCCTGTTCTTATATATCTTCTCCCTCCTGATTTTGTATTGTATGAAGGATATTAATCAGCTTTCATTCATACCCATGTGATTAATCTTTTTCCCACTGTGTCTGTGTGGCAGAGGCTTAAGGTGCGAGTGGCGCGTGAGGTGGTGGTGTCAGCAGGCGCCCTGGCCTCCCCGAAGCTGCTCATGCTGTCCGGGTTGGGACCCGCTGCTCACCTACGGAAACATGGGGTCAGTCACCCATTGCCTGGGCGGAGTGTCTCAGGCTCTGCCCCGCGCCGCGATCTCAGCGCCCCGCTTCACTGACTGTTTAGTAAACTTCCACTGCGTTATGAGAATGTTTGCATACGTGATAAAATAAAGTTTGTTATTGTCATTTAAGTAATTACACAGAGATAAGTTCATATGATATTAAGTAAAAAATATTTTCAACGATACGCTGAAGTCTCCAATAGAAACTGTCAAACGCGCGTTTCCTAGATATGGAGAAGGGAAGGTGAGGAATAGGAGGAAAGGGGCGAAACTTGTCTGCACACACACCAAAAGTTGAGAAAAACCTTCTGCCCTCTCCCTGTACGCAAGGTACCGGTGGTGGTGGATCTGCCTGGCGTAGGACAAAACCTGCAGGACCACTTCAACGTGCACGGACTCACGTGGACGGTGCCTCCGGGCGCCCTCGGTAACTCCAACTTGCTGACGGCGGCCTTTCAGTACCTTACCACCATGGAAGGTCAGTGCTGGCGAATCTTTAGATCACGGTTTTCCTGTTTCGTGCTTAAATGTCTTAATATTTTGGTTGTTTTTGAGTTTGATCTGCCGAGTGGTGGTGTGCAAGCATTCGCTAACTGTAAGTACTGCGTGAACACTTCTAATGATTGCCCCTCACTGGTTCCCCGACAGGACCGTTCACAGAGCCGCTGGGAGACAAGACCACTGCTTGGGTGAACGTTGGGTCCGGGGAGACCGAATGGCCAGACTTGCAGTGCCATGTGTTGTCTCAGACCCCTGCCTTTGACTTCGGCCTCTTTACCACGACCCTTCTCAGCATCAGCCGCCAGGTAGGGCCGCCAGCACCTCAAGGCACAGGAACCAGGCTGAGAATGTGAAGCACCAATGGTTTAATCAATAACTATCTTTCCCTTACCTCAGTCTCTTGTTGTCACAGAAATACCAGTCGTACTTCGGTCCCATCCTCGGGTCGGAAGGCTTCACGATCGAATGTCAGCTGTCAAGACCCAAGAGTCGCGGGGAGGTCACTCTACGTTCCAATGACCCCAATGACTATCCGATAGTCAACCCCAACTTCCTGAGTCACCCCGAGGATGTGAATACGATAGTCAAAGGTTAGTTAATTGGTACCAGGGTCAACTGAGATTCTAGTTGTTACACTGCATACTGGAAGCGCCAATACCATCATTCGGACAGTGTTTCAGGGTGAGGTAAAGAATGAAGCAACTTTATCTGTGTATTTCCTTTTCACTGTCATCACTTTCTAAGTATTTATTTTCTGACAGGGATCAAATTCGGTCTCTCCATCGCCAACACTTCAGCTCTGGGAGGCAGATTTGGTGCCAGATTCCATAATAAGGTGAGCCGCCGGTAATTTGTGTGAACATGTCTCTTAGATGATTCTACTTCGGTCTCATGTGCGTGTTCAGAGAGAGAGAGAGAGAGAGAGAGAGAGAGAGAGAGAGAGATATTAGTCGGGCTTTCCTCATTATCAGACACAGTTCACGCACCACCTGTCTCTCTCAACCAGCCACTGCCGGGGTGTGAGGGGCACGTGTTCGGCGCTGACGACTACTGGGCCTGCTACGCGCGGCACATGGGCACCTCCTACATCCACCCCACAGGAACCTGCAAGATGGGACCGCCTGAAGACCCCACCAGCGTA
>NC_059289.1:6885140-6957640 GCF_017591435.1 Portunus trituberculatus | reverse complement strand
ACGTGTAAATGTTGACAACATAATGCTACACACTGCTTCTCTTATTTTCTCATGTTTTTATTTTCACAAAAATGTTTATGGGCAATGCCGCTTTTAGTAGCAAGTACCTTATTTCATGCAGGAAGAGCTCTGGCTAATGACAACAAAGAGAGCGATAAAAGGCTAACTGATGCACCAATTCTTAAAGCAGGGGTTCTTAATAAGAGGTTCGCAAACCCCCAGGGGGTTCACAAGATTTCCAGGGGTACTTAGATGGCTGATTTAATGATACGTCCTTTGCAGAATACCTTTGCCTATTGAGTTAGTGTCAGTCACTAAATTAACATTCTGTTCGATGTCAAATTACTGGGGGTTTGAGTAGATGGTCTTATAACTCAGAGGATTCTTAACGAGAAAAGGGTTGAGAACCCCTGATCTATAGTCTAAAGGCATAAAAATTTCCTCCTACATTGCCCCGCCTACACCAATGAAAGATCCAAACACCCCAATTGGCAGCGTCCTTACCCAGAAAATGAAGAACACCTCATTGGAAAATTACTTTTTGAAAAATCTAGTATAGAAGAAAATAAAGATATGATATATAATATAATATATATATAGTGATGCGAGTTTCCAAAATAACGATTCCATTCCACGATAAAGATGTCATTCCAGTTTCCACGATAATAATGCGAGTTTCCACGATCAAGATGCAATTCCAGTTTCCACGGTAACGATGCGGGTTTCCACGATGTCGATGCGGTTCCAATTCTCACGATGCGATTTCAAGACACAATATTGAAGTCCACTTGCCTACACAGGTACTGGGACAAACCCTTTCACCCCGTAAGGGTCCATCCCAGACCCTTGGGTGCGAGTAGAGTGACGCTGCCACCTTCCTGCGCCGCAATTGAAGTTCACTTGCCTACACCGGTACTGGAACGAACCCTTTCACCCCGTCAGGGTCCACCCCACACCCTTAGGTGCGAGGAGAGTGGCGCTGCCACCTCACTGCGACGCAATTGAAGTTCACTTGCCTACACAGGTACTGAGACGAACCCTTTCACCCCGTAAGGGTTCACCCCAGACCCTTGAGTGCGAGGAGAGTGACGCTGCCACCTCACTGCGCCTCACACGGGTAGCCATGAGCAATGACCCGCCACACACCACTCCCTAAACACTGTTAGTGAGTCCTTTTCACCCCGTAAAGGACCACTGGTATTGTCAGTGCCTGGTGCATGGTGCACAGCGTGCCCTCGTTCATGGCGAGTTGTTCAGCATGGTGTCATTATAAGCAGAGGTCCTGTACACACCACTCACCACCAGACTCTATGCAAGGAGCCTTTATCACCCCTTAAAGGCCCCTCACGGCATCATCTGGTGGACGCCCGTGCGGCGCCCAAGGCCGTCACTGCCCTCAACAACTTTAGGCCGAAAGTCTCAATCGTCGTTTAATTTTTTATTCGAATATAAAATCGTCGATGGTAAATGAAAAATAGCTTTGGTCTGAAAGTGTGCAAGAGTTAGCTGATTAATGATAAAAGGTGAGACAGCTTTTCTCCGGAGTATTTATTGTACTTTGCATGTTGCTGCCGTGAATGTGTACGTGTTTTTAGATAACTGGATAGAAACAGTAGACCAATGGTAGTTGTGTAACTATTGGGGAACTTCTGAAAATTAGTTAATCTTCTGGATAGAGTGGATGAGTGCACACAGGTTTGCTTGTCTTATACATAAACTACCACCTGTAGACATAATTTTTCTATTTTATGCTCTTAGAAAAACAATCAAACTTAGTTTTCTTTATTTCCCTGATCACAATGACGTGTAAATATCAATGTTTCAAAATATAAGGAAACACTAGGAGAGGACCCAAACTCCCGTTGAAGTTGCCAGATGAAGATATCGTAATATTTCACAGAAAAGATAGTCAACTGCTTATCGTATATTTTTGGATATTCTTCTGTCACATAAGGAGATATCAAGATAGGTAAAGTATTTTCAAACATGTATCTACGACAAAAAACGCTATAATAGTAGAGTTAGGTTATAACTATGCAATGTGTTTTTTTCTTTTATATTCCTGGGACAAAAATTACTTCTTCCTCTATTGATAACTCGAAGTTAGTATGATATTTTCTTTCCTTCTAGGTTAGTAAGTAGACTACAAGACACCATGAACATATGAAGCCCCGTAAAGGAGTTTATTTTCATAACTTAGAAATCAAAGTCTGATAATGAGATTGTCTATTGCCAACCAAACCGTTCTGCATAGACGTCTTCAGCATCATAGAGGCCTAATGATGCTAGCTCATGGACAGTGGCCATCCTGACAGCGCGAAACCCCAGGGGGTTCATAAGAAGATTTCCAGGGGTACTTAGATGGCTGATCTAATAAAATCCTTTGCAGTACCATTGCATATTGAGTTCCATGTTCCATGTGATAATGCTGGGGGTCTTATAACTCGGGGGGTTCTTAACGATGAAAAGGTTGAGAACCCCTGCCCTATAGAAATATTAAAAGATCCTTGGAAATTAAGAAAAAGTGTCACCTACGTCACCATTTTTGTATGGATGAACAGCTTAAGGATAGTGAGCGATGGTTGACGTACAAAGAGAGAGAAAAAACGGTCGACTGCAGTACCTATCCCAAAAAGAAATGTCAAAAGATCACTCAAAATTCAAAATAAATGTCACCCTACGCCACCATTTTTGTGTGGAAGAACAGCTTGAGGATAGTGAAGGATAGTGGACATAAAAATAGAGCGAAAAAAAAAGGCCCATCAAGCTACCAATACCCCACAAAAAATGTCAAAAGATCACTCAAAATACGTCACCATTTTTGTGCGGAAGAATAGTAAAGTGAGGGACAGTTGACGTAAAAATAAAGCGCAAAAAGAAGAAAAAAAAAAAAAAGAAATGGCCACCGAGGTACTAATCCCAAGAAGAAATGTCAAAAGATCATTCAAAATACGGAATAAATGTCAACCTACTTCACCATTTTTGTGCGGAGGAACAGCTTGAGGATAGTGAGCGATGGTTGACGTACTGGTAAGACTCCCTGGTGAATAAACACGGGACTACATCCTTCACGCGAGCAATGTGTGAGGGGAGGAAGTTATGCTTCCCTTGGCCGTCATTCATTTTACCGCCAGTGTGTGAGTTGTGAAGACATGACGTGTTCTGTACCCGTCTGTGTTCTTGTTTCTGGTCAGACGATGTGTGGAGTCTGTTGTTTATGATCTGCCTGTTTGTGTGTGTGTGTGTGTGTGTGTGTGTGTGTGTGTGTGTGTGATGCTGTTGTGTGTGTGTCTGTTGCTTTCTGTCTGTCTGTGTCTGTTCATATATATATATATATATATATATATATATATATATATATATATATATATATATATATATATATATATATATATATATATATATATATATATATATATATATATATATATGTTTGTCTGTCTGTCTGTCTGTCTGTCTGTATCTGTTCCTCTGTGTCTGTTAATATATGTGTGTCTCTATGTCAATCTGTCTTGCTGCCCGTCTCTCTCTCTCTCTCTCTCTCTCTCTCTCTCTCTCTCTCTCTCTCTCTCTCTCTCTCTCTCTCTCTCTCTCTCTCTCATTCATTAATACATTTACCGCATGATGCAGAGCGCGGAATAATTAGAGGAGGCGGTACTGGAACAAACGAGTTGGGGGGAAATACCTTTGTTACCTTCCTTCACCTTTATACCGTGATATTAATTGACTTCCAGAGCACTGCGCGGTATCAAAGGGAAATTATATACCTCTTGGTCCAATTAAGGTACCTTCGAACAAGCAAGCAAGCAGACAGGTGAGAGTTAATGAAGCGAAGGGTACAGTGCCCGCATTCAGAAACGTTTGCTCTCTGTCTGTCTCTCTCTTTCTCTTTCTTTCACCACGACTATAAATAAAGGGCACTGAAATGATTAGCAGGGCTTTCTAGACTGCTTCTCTTTTCAGTAATGAAGAAATCTAGTTTATTTGTCACTAAAATCGGTAAAAGATCCTAAAAAAACCCATGTCACTTCACTTAAATTGTTTTCAAAGGACAAAGAGATGACAAGCAGGGTTCTCAATACTGATTTTCCTTTCAGTAATGTAGAAATCTCGTTATTTCATCACAAGATCAGTAAAACATCTTTAAAAACCCATGTCACTTCATCTAGACTTTTTTCGCAATGGCCAAAAAGATGATTAACAAGGTTCTCAAGACTGTTTTTCATTTTAGTTTATTTGTCACTGAAACAATAAAAAAACATTCATAAAAACCCATGTCACTTATCATAGACCTACTGTTTCTATCCAGTTACCTACAAACACGTACACATTCAAGGCAGCAACATGCAAAGTACACTAAATACTCCGGAGCAAAGCTGCCTCACCTTGTTTCATTAATCAGCTAACTCTTGCACACTTTCACACCAAAGCTATTTTTCATTTACCATCGACGATTTTATATTCGAATCAAAATTAAAACGACGATTGAGAACTTTCGGCCTAAAGATGTTTGAGGGCCGTGACGGCCTTGGGCGCCGCACGGGGGAAGGAGGTGGCCGTCGGGTCCGGCCTGGGGCCCAAGGCAGGAACTGGCTGCAGGTCCTGCTTTTCCTTGGTGGCCTCAAGCTTCACTACTAGTCGTCCACTTGCAGCGCATCACACTAGGCAAGGGTCGCCATAAGCAAGAGATCAATGTCTACCACTCACCGGATGGTACCGTGAGGGGCCCTAAAGGGGTGATAAGGGCTCCTTGCATAGAATATGATGGTGAGTGGTGTGTACGGGACCTCTGCTTATAATGACACCGGGCTGAACAACTCGCCATGAACGAGGGCACGCTGTGCGCCATGAGCCAGGCACTGACAGTACCAGTGGTCCTTTACGTTAGGTTAGGTTAGGTTAGTTAGGTTAGGTTAGGTTAGGTTAGGTTAGGTTAGGTAAAAGGACTCACTTCATGACAGCGTTTGGGGAGTGGTGTGTGGCGGGTCATTGCTCATGGCGACCTGTGTGAGGCATTGCAAGGTTGCATCGTCACTGCTCTCATAACCACGGGACTGGGGTTGACCCTTTCTGGGTAAAAGTTTCGTCCCAGTACCTGTGTAGGTAATAATACTTTGGATCGTTTCGCCATCGCCATCGCCGCACCGTTAGCCTCGATAAACGGATCGTTATCCTCAACAAACACATCTGTACCGTGGACACTGGAATCGCAACCTGTCGTGGAATCCCATTGTTAGCGTGGACTCATTTTCCTTCGCGGCTTCAAGCTCACTGATTGTTGTCAACTTGCAGCGCCTCATACTAGGCAAGGCGTCGCCTTAAGCAGGGTGCCGTGTCTACCGTCCATCAGATGATGCCGTGAGGGGCCTTTAAGGGTGATAAGGGCTCCTTGCATAGAGTCTGGTGGTGAGTGGTGTGTACAGGACCTCTGCTTATAATGACATCGGGCTGAACAACTCGCCATGAACGAGGGCACGCTGTGCGCCATGAGCCAGGCACTGACCGTACCAGTGGTCCTTTACGGGGTGAAAAGGACTCACTGACAGTGTTTGGGGAGTGGAGTGTGGCGGGTTATGCTCATGGCTACCCGTGTGAGGCGCAGTAAGGTGGCAGCGTCACTCTCCTCGCACTCACGGGTCTGGGGTGAACTCTTACGGGGTGAAAGGGTTCGCCCCAGTACCTGTGTAGGCAAGTGAACTTCAATTGCGTCGCAGTGAGGTGGCAGCGCCACTCTCCTCGCACCTAAGGGTGTGGGTGGACCCTTACAGGGTGAAAGGGTTCATCCCAGTACCTGTGTAGGCAAGTGGACTTCAATTGCAGCGCAGGAAGGTGGCAGCGTCACTTTACTCGCACTCAAGGGTGTTGGGTGGATCCTTACGGGGTGAAAGGGTTCGTCCCAGTACCTGTGTAGGCAAGTGGACTTCAATATTGTGTCTTGAAATCGCATCGTGAGGACTGGAACCGCATCGACATCGTGGAAACCCGCATCGTTCCCGTGGAAACTGGAATTGCATCTTGATCGTGGAAACTCGCATTATTATCTTGGAAACTGGAAGGGCATCTTTATCATGGAAAGGCATCGTCATTTTGGAAACTTGCATCGCTATCGAGGAAACTGGAATGCCATTGTTATCTTGGAAACTCGGAGCGCTATCGAGGAATCTGGAATCAAATCTTATCGTACACACTGTTATCGTGGAAGCTCTCGTGATCGTCGTTCGTTTCGTTATCTCTGAATTACTTAATTAGTCTTGGTATTATTATTAGCTTCCGTAATAATAGAGATGTTGGTCATTTTTATCTTATCTTTTTTACTGTATTTTTTTTCAGGGTACAGTTTAGTGTTCTTCAACCTTTTCTAAATTCGTGCACCTTTTCGAGAAGCAAGGAGGACTATAAAAGAAATGCATCAATATTCGTAATTTTCCCCTACTTTAAGACTGAAAATCGATAGATAACATTATTGAATATCTACCTGAAGCTACAGTTTTTTAGTCCTAAACAGTCGCTATATAGAGCGAAATGTACTATAACAAAATGCCACATCTCAAACACATTAGGCCCGTGTTCCGTCGGAGTGTAATATATTACTATTGTGAATAAATCGCAATACTTTGATTAATATCAATAGGAGAGGACCCAAACTGTCACAATTTCAGTGTTCGCAGGAGAGAGTCAGTATCGTCTCGCGGTACAGAGTAATCGTCTCTAAACACTGTATTACGATGTATCTATTGATTTGCCAGGGTTTTACTCCTACCAGTATTTTTCTGTTCTTATTCTACCATGGTATTTCTTTATAGTTACTTGAGTTTATACGACTGACATCATAATATAGAGCAAAACATAATTGTCTGGTGTACCAAGATCTTTCATTTCTAGAGACTTAAGACAGCACGGAACCTTAACACACATTTCACCTCGCTTCTGCACAGGTTAATTCTTCTTCTCAACCTTTTAATGTGATGTACCCCTCGAAGTCTTTCAGTATTGATCACGTACCCCTTACCCACAATGCAGCGTCAGGAAGGGTAACAATAAATGCATGGTTTATTGACTTAGTTTATTAAGTTTAAATTGTGTTATATATGTGGAGCAGACACAATTTTTAATTAATATTAGTATGTTTCTATGAGGTAGTGTCGATAGGAACTGGTACCTCACAGGGAGACACTATATGTGACTAACATGCAATGCATTTACCCAAAAGGAACTATATCAGACAATTTTCGATCATTATGGCAGTGAACTAGTGTTGCTTGCAGCTAGTTGCAACTTGTAACTAGTAACAGTGATAAATAAGTCACTGTGTGTGTGAATAACATAAAATAAGAAATCGGAGCAAATATTATAGGTTTGCAAGGTTGTGTGGCAACTGTAATCCAAGAGAGCTTCCTCTCAAGTGATATAACTCCAAGAGTTTCCTTATTAACGTTGTTAACGTGTCCTGGTTCTAGTGAAGGACACATTGTATACTACAAACGAATTTGCTGCTATTTAAAACTGAAGCATTTTGAGAAACTCGCCACGTACCCCAAAAATTCCTCTCACGTACCCCTGGGGGTACGCGTACCCCAGGTTGAGAACCCCTGTCATAGACTGTTTTCAAAGGCCAAAGAAATAATCAGCAGGGTTTTCTAGACTCTTTCTCCTTTCAGTAATGTAGATATCTCGTTAATTCGTCACTGAAATCTTAAAAAAATAACACCCTTAAAAACCCGCGCAACTTCAACCATGAAGTTGCGCATTAGAAGATAGTAGAGGTGCTGGTAGGAGTGTTTCGGAATATAGTTAAAAGTTTCTATATACATATACTCGTTGAAAGGGGAAGTGACGTAAGGCACTAACTTCTATCCTCATTATCTCCCCGTGTGCATCTATTCCTCCCTCTCTCTCTCTCTCTCTCTCTCTCTGCTAACACGTTTCCCCTCAAGTCACATTATCTACTTTTCTTGACCTCATTACGGCTAAATGTATCTGTAATGAAAGTCCTTTACCATTTAATCTTATCTCTGTAACATGGCACAAGCTTCCCAACTCACAAAATACTCTGTCACATATCCTCTCCTTCAGTAGACTAAATACTGAGAAGATAGTGATAAATAATACAAAAACTATTCTTCAAAATCCCGTTCCTTTGTGCATTACTTTTTATTGTTTGTTGTTGTGTATCGCCGGGAAGGAGTCGATAACAAGCTAACAGATCCCAGCGAATTCTTACCAAGTCTGTACCAATGTCACTCAGTATCATGCCAGAGATATAAGGAAGTAAGGAACGTATCTATATTATCAGATAAACTATTCAGGGTTGAACATTTTTTTCACGAGAGAGAGAGAGAGAGAGAGAGAGAGAGAGAGAGAGAGAGACAGTCAGCGGATCCTTCAAGAGAGTGACAGTCACACATCCTTCAACACACACACACACACACACACACACACACACACACACACACACACACACACACACACACACGTCAAAAAATCCTTTCTTTCACTCAGATTTTCTCTTTTCCTTTTGTATTTCCATAATGTTCTTATCCTTTTTCCGCTCTCTCGGTCTCGACCACCCCGATACTGTCCCGAGGCACTGGAGGAGGAGGAGGAGGAGGAGGAGGAAGAGGAGGAGGAGGAGAAGGCAGCGTCATCACCAAACATGATTGATACACGAACATAATGGAGGCGAGAATGTTATTTTTAATCTTCTAAGACTACCGCCTCCCCCCCCTCCGACTCGTATCTCCCCCATCTCTCCTCTCCCCATCTCCCCTCTCCCCCAAAAAAATGTGAGAGAGGCCTACAGTATATTCAGACTCTTCCCCATTCTCTCTCTCTCTCTCTGAAACACACACACACACACACACACACACACACACACACACACACACACACACACACACACACACACACACACACACACACACACACACACACACGATGTTCTTCCTTATTCTTTCTATTTTTCATCTTCCTCTTCCTCCTCCTCCTCCTCCTCCTCCTCCTCCTCTTTTCCTCCTCAAGAATCATGGGATGCTAATGATTCAGCACTTTCAGCTTCTTTTTCCCTTCCCCCCCTCCTCTCTCTCTCTCTCTCTCTCTCTCTCTCAACCCTAAAGTGAAATTTAAAGGGCAGGGATAATAAAAAGGTAAATAAAAAAGATAACTAATTAGGAAGTGAAGGGCAAAAAGGAGAAGAAAAAAACTGAGATAATACAAGGAAGAGGAGAGGAAGGAAGAGGGGAAGAGAAGAGGAGGAACGATATGGAGATGGGGAAGGAGAAGAGGCTGTGAGTGTTCCGTGGAATAGATTTATTCAATGACAGTGGACGTGGGTTTTCGAACGTTCCATTCCACTCCGATTATTTAGGAAAGTCACCCTTGAAAAATATCCAGAATTCTTTGTTTTCTTTCACGCCAGCGAGTAAGAAAGGAAGGAGGGAAGGAGTGGAGGAGAGAAATCGGTAAGAGAGATTGAAATGACGGGAGGAATGAGAATACGAGGAGGAAGAAGAGGAATATAGATGAGGGAAGACTGGGAATGAGAGGAGTAAAGACCATTAACAAGAGGAATAGAAAATGGGTAATATATACACACACAGAAAACGAAGACTAAGTTCGTTTTCTTTCACTTTGATGAGTGGAGAAGAGAAACAGAAAAACAATTTAAGTGATACGAGAATAAAAAGGAAGAGGAGGGAATAGAGAAGAACAAAAGAGAACATGGAAGGAGGAAGAGAAAGAGGAAGAATGAACTGAATAGAATTAAAATCTTAGTGACGTAACAAAAGAAAGACGAGGAAGAAGAGGAAGAAGAGTAGGAGGTGGCGAAGAAGAAGAGGAGGAGGAAGAGGAAGAGGAAGAGGAGAAAGAGGGAAAGGGACGAAACGCTTTAACCTCTCCTTCCTCTTGGCTTTTATTCCTCTCAAGTGATTTCTCTTCTGGAACTAAACGTCATGGAGATTGGAGCAAAATAAATAGAGAAATCAATGCATTCGAGATGGGGAAGGAATCAGAGAGAGAGAGAGAGAGAGAGAGAGAGAGAGAGAGAGAGAGAGAGCAACATGGTGACTCTGGATCTGACACATTTCCTCCTCCTCTTTTCCTCCTCCTCCTCCTCCTCCTCCTCCTCCTTTACTCAGAAGCCATTAAGAAAGGCATCAAGGTCCCACAGAGGTAAAGAAATGGAAGGCAGCGTAGGGAGGAAGGAAGGAAAAGAGTCAAAGAAGAGAGAAAAAAAAAGGAAGAAGAAAAATTGACGAGTTCCCAATCCCATTACACTTCAAATGGATAAAAAAAAAAAAAAAAATAAATAAATAAAAAAGGGAAGGAGAGGAAAGATGGAGGAAGAAAAGTGGAAGGAGGGAAAGAGGAGGCAAAAGTGGAGAGGGACGGAAGAGGTACTGTTAGAAAATGGAAGGAAGGAACTGCTGATAAATAATGATGCCTCTGGGAAGAAGTAAACAGGTAGGGAGGAGGAGGAAGAGGAGGAGGAAGAGGAGGAGGAGGAGGAGGAGGAGGAGGAAGAGGAAGATGACAACGAAAACAGGGAGAAAATAATTTATGTAACGACAATCAGGAAACGTGGAAAGAGGGTGAGGTTGGAATGGGAGAAAAACAATAACGACAACGACAATGACGAGGAGAAAGAAAAATATGGACAACAATGAAGACAATCACGAGAGCAAAAAAAGAAAATAACTAAGACGAAACTCACAAAACGAAGGAAAAATTATTAAATCGAATGTGGGAAAAGAACAATGAAAACGAAGATGACACCAACGACAACCATGAAAAAAAAAAAAAAATTAAGACGAGAATCAGAAATCGGAGAAGGAGGAGGAAAAGGAGGACAAGGAGGACGATTAGGAGGAGTAGAAGGAGTAGGAGGAGGAGGAGGAGGAGGAGGAGGAAGAAGAAGAAGAAGAAGAGGAGGAGGGTAGAAAGGGGGAAAGGACGAAGGGACGAAGGGAGGAAGAGAGAGAAAAAAGGAGATATTTCACTTAGGCCTCTTTCCGTGCCCGCCTGAATGGATTGCGCTCAATATACTTCCTCCCTCGGCGACGCACAACTGCCTCCCATTATCGGCCCAGAAAAAAATATTGCTCTCCTGTGATCAGTTTTCCGGTGCACGTTTTGTCTCAATTTTCCACCTGTGCGCTAGTACTACTGGTGGTGGTGGTGGTGGTGGTGGTGGTGGTGTGTCTTATTAATGTAGTGGCGGGTTATAAACTTCATTATTAATTCTTCCACTGGTGCTGTTTCCCTTAAGCTAAATAGAACACTCTGGTGCGAATGTAAAGCATAGTTGTTACTGCTGAATCAATAGTTGCTGAGTCAATAGGGAGCTTTTAAAATATCAGACAAATTTATGGATGGGGATGATGGATGGAATTATACTAGCTTTGCTCACACAGAGACCGCCACGTGTAGGCCTGGCATCCTCTTGCAGCTTCCCTCATCTTCTTATGTTCTTATGTTCTTGTGTTCTCAAAGTGATGGAGTGATGGAGTAGCTAATATCTTCTAGTGAGTATTGTGTTCCTTTGCCTTCGTAATATGTTATAGGGTTTATCAAATACAGTATCAGGTCTCATACTCTCGTCATCATTAGCTGGAGAAGAATCTCTTTGTGGCTTTTGGAAATGAAGCTAATGAGAACCCGGAGCGTTTCGAAACAGGCTCATAACTATTTGGATGCGAGTACGAGGCATATTCTAAAACAATTATGTGCCTTACCTTTACTATATCTAAAACAACTCTGGTGGTTGAGGTTTTTAAGTTTGTTTCTGTGGTTCTAGTAATGGATTAACAAAATTTGTATATTAGTAACAGGAGAAACACTCAGATTAATCCATAATCATGTTTGTAGCCTTTGGAAATAGTAGTGGTGAGGGCAGTGTTCCAGAATATGGGGTTATAGTACACATATCCTGGCTGTCTTTCCCCGCGCTCCCTCCCTCCATGTTGACGTAGCCCCACAATCCCTTGCATCACCAGGGACTGCAATTTATGGAATCCCCAACATCTCGTCCCCGACACCTATAACACATCACGAGGCAGAAGCAATACCGCACCTGCCAACACCCACCGTGACTACCACCGAGGCACTATCACTACTACTACTATCGCATCACTACCACTCACTGCCTCCATTCTCTACCACCATATACAGTATCCTGCTCATTCACCAGGCGTCATGCCACCTCACGCCACGCCATATCACTCCATATCATCCCTGCCGCTCCGTGTAATGCCTCCACCAACACAACGCTTCAGGGGCAGGAGGGCCTTCTGGTCCCTCATGTTGACTCTGTGTCTCTGACAAGTTCTCCAATTTCAACTTAGCGCTCCTGCCTCCTTCTCCTTCTCCTTCTCCTTCTCCTCCTCCTCCTCCTCCTCCTCCTCCTTCTCCTTCTCCTCCTCCTCCTTCTCCTCCTCCTTCTTCTCCACCTACTCCTTATCCTTCCACAACTCCCGCAGCCCCTCCCGGTCGTCTTCCTGTCATCCTCCCCTCTCCCGCGACGTCGCGCGTCCCTCTGCTCTCAAGGAGGCGTGGGGCGTCTCTCCCTTGGGGCGGCGCCTCATTGTTCCGCCATTTGGGGCAAGACCTCAGGCGCCGAGGCCTCCCTGATCCACCGACGTTGTTTTGTTGGTTCTGTGTTTGCCAGGTCCGGCGGGGAATGGCGACTGGTGTGTGGTGGCGGGCGTGTGGTGGCGGACGTGGTGGTGGGTAAGGTGGCGGGCGTGTGCTGAGGGGCGTGGTGGCGGGCGTGTGCCAGTAGGCGTGGTTTAAGGCGATCCACTGTTTACCGAATACAAAACTTTTCGTCCCCCGCCGCCGGAGTGGAGATGGAGGCAAGCAAACACCGCCATGAGTCTCACGCGAAGCTAACACAACTTTTACGTGAGTTTCAAGGCCACGGGATGAGCACTCAGTCACATCAGAGGAGTGTGGTGGGTTTAATTCTCGAGCTATGAAGAAAATGCGTATTTTAACGTACGAGTCACGAGGGAGGGACAAGCACAATATAGTCTGTATTTTTCCATTAGATAGAAAGATGGACTCCACATTGTACGGGAGAGACCAATAAATAAGCAAACATCAATAATACAAGTAATATAGAGAGATGAAAAAAAGGAAAGGGAAATAGGTAGAAAAGACTAGAGAGGAAAGAGCGAGTAAAAGAAGGAAGATGCATGTAACCAATAAATAATACGGGGGAAACATGATTTATCAACACAGGAAAAAGGAAAGAAAAGTGAGGGAAATTTAGAAAGAGACAGTGAAAGCGAACGGGAACGAGAATGTGGAAAAGGGAGGAAGAGAAAGGAAAAGGAAAGTATATGGAAGAAGAAAGGAGAATAAAAGAAGAGAAAGAAAAAAATAAGAAAAGTGAAAGAATAAAAGGGAAAACAAAAAGAAAGAAGGAAGAAGAAGAGAAGAAATAGACGAAAAGAACAAGAATACCGAAAACAATAGACTAGGGGAAAAGCATAAAGAAAAAGGAGAGAAGGAAGAAGAGAAAGGAGGCCGAAGAATACAGAGAGACAGGGAGAGGGAGGGAAAGAGGTTATATCAAGAAGGAATGCAGCGGCTGCCATAACCCTTCTTGCCCTCTACACCTTCAGACAGCTAACCACGACTCGGCTACCCTTACCTTTGATGGCGTCGCTCCCTCGAGACACAGAGAGAGGGGGTGGTGGATGCTGAAAGTCTGCCGGCGGGGTGACTGCACGGCCTGAGGTTAATGTATGCTCTTCTAAATTCCTGAATGAAGAAGCGAGTAAATAAATGAATAGATAAGTAAGAAATACATGAATAAGGAGGTAAATACGCAATGAATAGAAATAGATGGAAAAAAAAAAGTTACTCGAGAGACTGACCCTTACAGTACACAGTGGGAATAAGGTCATACGAAAAAGAATAAGGAGATAAATGAATAAATGAGGAAAAGATTAAATGAATAGATAAAAATAAAGAAAGATTGATAGATAAGATACACAAATAGATAGATAGATAGATAGATAGATAGACAGACAATTAAGGACAACAATAATAACAATGTTGATAATAGTGATAACAGGAAAGAAAGATTGATAGATAAGACACACAAATAGATAGATAGATAGATAGACAGATATAATTAACAGCAGCAATAATAACACTGATGATAATAATGATAACAGGAGAAGGCAGTGAACGCAATTTCTCCTTCCAATCTGCAGGTGTGTTTAATGGAATCAGCACAAGCACCAGGTGTGGAGAGCATTACAAAAACACCTTTAATTCTTTATCAATCGCTTCACTAATTAACCATCGTGAGTCCCACTTGAATAAATAACCTCTTGAAGCTAAACTCCATCTCCAAAACCATCCCTGAACCCTCTCCAACACATTCCAGTACTATTCTGGCCCGTCTCTTCGCCTTCATTTGTTTAGTGAATTAATTAAACTATTTCCGAGGTTCCCTTCACCTTCTAAGCCAAGGTTGAGTGGTCTCGGCTCTGAAGATGTCGTCCACACATCCACACCCACCCACAGCTACAGCCACACACACACACACACACACACACACACACACGAACAGACACAGACAGAAAGACAGACAGACAGACAGACAGACACACAAGCACACATAAACAGAAAGACAGACAGACAGATAGGCAGACACACACACACACACACACACCACGGCCCAGTAGCTCAGTGGTTAGAGCGCTGGCTTCACAAGCCAGAGGACCGGGGTTCGATTCCCTGGCCGGGTGGAGATATTTGGGTGTGTCTCCTTTCACGTGTAGCTCCTGTTCACCTAGCAGTGAGTAGGAGCAGTGAGTAGGTACGGGATGCAAATCGAGGAGTTGTGACCTTGTTGTCCCGGTGTGTGGTGTGTGCCTGGTCTCAGGCCTATCCGAAGATCGGAAATAATGAGCTCTGAGGTCGTTCCGTAGGGTAACGTCTGGCTGTCTCGTCAGAGACTGCAGCAGATCAAACAGTGAATCACACACACACACACACACACACACACACACACACACACACCGCGTAGTGTAGTGGTTAGCACGCTCGACTCACAATCGAGAGGCCCGGGTTCGAGTCCCGGCGCGGCGAGGCAAATGGGCAAAGCCTCTTAATGTGTGGCCCCTGTTCACCTAGCAGTAAATAGGTACGGGATGTAACTCGAGGGGTTGTGGCCTCGCTTTCCCGGTATGTAGAGTGTGTTGTGGTCTCAGTCCTACCCGAAGATCGGTCTATGAGCTATGAGCTCGCTCCGTAATGGGGAAGACTGGCTGGGTGACCAGCAGGCAATCGAGGTGAATTACACACACACACGCACCGCGTAGTGTAGTGGTTAGCACGTTCGACTCACAATCGAGAGGGCCGGGTTCGAGTCCCGGAAAGCGGCGAGGCAAATGGGTAAAGCCTCTTAGTGTGGCCCCTGTTCACCTAGCAGTAAATAGGTACGGGATGTAACTCGAGGGGTTGTGGCCTCGCTTTCCCGGTGTGTGTTGTGTGTGATACCATGGTCTCAGTCCTACCCGAAAATCGGTCTATGAACTCTGAGCTTGGTCCGTAATGGGGAAGAATGGCTGGGTGACCAGCAGGCGATCAAGGTGAATTACACACACACACACACACACACACACACCAACTTTAAGCAATTCCCGATAGCAGTAAGGGGTCCATCACATCCAATCACTTATTTTCCCTGGATACGCCAAGCTGGTCTGCGAGATGAAGCAAAACTGTTGAGCCAGCAAATGACGACTTGAAAAATGAATAAGCTACGCGTTGCCCTGCCCTGCTTCGCCTCTCTCGGCCCGTCAAACACCCATACTCTGAAATACTACCCTGCACCGCCACTATACATTCAAAAGGCTTTAATCGAAGTTACATGTGTTTCTAATATGTGTTCCAGCGACAGATTTTCAAGATTTCTACGTAAGTGACGGGAGGTACAGCCTTAAGAATTCGGTTAATCATGTGTGTAGCCTTGGAAACTAGTTGTGAGAAAGGTGAGCGTTTCAAAATATGGGCCTAACACCAACCAGCGAATGGGAATGAAGGTGGATGAAATATTGATGCGCACGAGTTGAATATGGACGTGCGGTGATGAATGTGGATTGATGTTGCGAATGTATTACTAAAACAGTAGTTAAAGGATATAGGTATTGGTTAAAACTACTCACACACACACACACACACACACACACACACACACACACACACACAGAAGAGTACCGAATATTGTATAATTTTCTGATAATAAGGAAATAGTGTAGCAATTATGTGATTCGTGTGTTGATACTCTGAAACACATGAAACACCTCTACCAGTATGTGTTGCGAGATTGTGGTGGTGGTTGTGGTGGTGGTTGGGATGGTCGTGGTGAAGATGGTTGCAGTGATATATAGTGGAAATCGAGTTGCATGCACCGATATCTTCATCTACTTCCCTTATCTATTGTCTGCTTATCTTTTCATTTCTATATCCGTTAGGACGTCACTGACTGTGATGATGAAATTGAAGAGTACATGCTTATCATCCATTAATATCTGCATTCATTATCCCTTCCGTTCTACCTGATGCAGTGAAAGGAAGGTTCATGAGAAGTGAATCTGATGAGCAGCTGGTGAGGCTTCGTTTAATAAGTGAATGAATGAAGCCCTCCAGTGAAGCCATTTCTCACTAACGATGCCGGAGAGAGAGAAAAGCTTCATTCGCCGCTCTAATAATTCGCTTCTTCGAATAAAAGTGAACCAGTGAACCGCCTCTAGCTAGCTCATGCCTTTATCCGTCACGCCTACCCGCGCGCGCGCGCACACACACACACACACACACACACACTATCTTTTTTCCACTTCGGGCTGTCTGTCCTGTGTGTTTTGACCAATATTCGAGAGAATGTTCCGAATCAGTCATTTCTCTGAGTCACTTCTTTCCCTCTATTCTCCTCCTCCTCCTCCTCTCCTCTCCTCTCTTCTTTCGCGTCTTTCCTCGTATTTCTCTTCTCTTCTTCCCCTTCGTGTCTTCTTCTTAGTTATTTATCTCCTTCCTCCTTCCATATCTCTCTCTCTCTCTCTCTCTCTCTCTCTCTCTCTCTCTCTCTCTCTCTCTCTCTCTCTCTCTCTCTCTCTCTCTCTCTCTCTCTCTCTCTCTCTCTCGCTCTCGTGCACTAATTCACCTTCCCTCACTGTTAATCTTCCCTCTTTCCTTCAACTTTCTCCGTAATGACTTCTTTTTCCCTTCCTTCCTTCCTTCCACCCTCTTCCTCCTCCTCCTTCTCCTCCTCCTCCTCCTCCTTACGCTATTACAGGAGCAATAAAGTTATTTACACAAAAGTACTACAAATGGATGGCACATTGAATATTGCCCATACATCAGTGTGTGTGTGTGTGTGTGTGTGTGTGTGTGGGGAGGAGGAGGAGGAGGAGGAGAATGTTTACAGGAAAAAATATTGTAAAGGTTATTTGTATATGGATGAAGGAGGGAAGATGAAAGAAAAAGTAATGGGCTGAGGGAAAAACAAGAACAAAATGTGTTATCTATGTATGTTAGAGGACAATGTATTAAAATAAATGGGGAAAAAGAAAATGAAGGAGGAAAGATATATGTAGGAGAAGCACAAGAGGAAGAGGAGGAGGAAGAGGAAGAGAGTGAGGTAAATATGAAGGTAAGGTGATGAAGGAAGGAAAGAAATAGAAGGAATGTGAGGAAGGAGGAGGAGAGGGGAGAAAGATGAAACGATGAGGAAAAAAAAAGAGAACGAGGAAGATATTAAAGAGGCAATAAAGATGAAAGAATATGTGGAGAAAGATATGAAAGGAAGGAAAAGGAAGGAATAGGAAGAGAAGGAAGGGAAAGAGGAAATACGTGGAGGAGGAAGAAAAAAATATCTGAGTAGATTGGAAGGAGGAGGAAAGAATATATGGAGAAAGAGAAGAAGAGAATGAGAAAGATAGAAAGAGGAAGAGAAAAGACGAAGGGAAGAATGGAAAAACAAAGAAATAAAGACATGGAGAAGGAAAGGAGGGAAAATAAGTAAGAAAAAAAGAGGAGGAGAAAAAGGAGGAAAAGAGAAGCAAGAAAGGAAAAAATATGATAAAGAGAAAAAGGCTAAAAACAAAATGAAGGGAGAAAAAGAGAGATAAACAACGAAAATAAAGGAAGAAAAGTAAAAGATAAGGAAAGAGTAAAAAAGGAAGAGGCGGGGTGAAAGAAAGAAGGAAGGAAGGAAGGAAGAAAGGTGGAGAGAAATTAAGGAATATTTGTGATAAGTTAATATAATTCCTTTTGTTGACAGTCTTATCCCCAAACACAAATACTAATCCGCTCCTTTTTTTTTTTTTTTTTGAAGCTGAGAAGGAGAAAGGAAAGAAGGAAGGAAGGAAAGAAAGAAGAACAGAAGGAGGAGAAGGAGGAGGAAGAAGAGGGAAGGAGAATGTAAAGAATGAAAGACGAAGAGAGAGAGGAGATGGAATAACAAAAACAAAAAGAGTAAAAGCAGAAACGTGTCATTTGATATTTTTCTTTTCTTTTTTTATACAAAGCAATGAACATAAAAAATGAGATTACTGTTTTATTTTGATGCTTATTTTTACTTTTTGATATTTCTTTTTTCTTCTTCTTTCTTCTTTACGCTTCTCTGCACGTTTCTCTTCTATTTCTTTTTTTCCTCTTGTTGTTGTTGTTGTTGTTGTTGTTGTTGTTGTTGTTGTTGTTGTTGTTGTTGTTGTTGCTTTATTATTATTATCATTATTATTTATTATTATTATTATTATTATTATTATTATTATTATTATTATTATTATTATTATTATTATTATTATTATTATTATTATTATTATTATTATTATTATTATTATTATTATTATTATTATTAGTAGTAGTAGTAGTAGTAGTAGTAGTAGTAGTAGTAGTAGTAGTAGTAGTAGTAATTGTTGTTGTTGTTGTTGTTGTTGTTGTTGTTGTTGTTGTTGTTGTTGTTGTTGTTTCTTCTCATTTCTTTTTATCTCACCTTTTAATTTCGTCTCTTATTATTATTAGCATCATTCCTCCTTCTTGTCTTCCTTTTACTCTTCTTCCTCCTTCTTCTCCTCCTCTTCCTATGTTCATTTAACCATTTCTTTTATAAGCTTTTAACTTTATGCTTTCCTCTCGTCTCCTCTTTACATCCTCACATTTCTCCTGTTTATTTACTTCTCTGTCTCTCTCCTCTCTTCCCTTTCGCTTCATCTTTATCACAGTCCTTCCTTTTTTATATTCCTGCCTTGCTTCCTTTCTTTCGCATCTTTATTTCTGCGCCTGATATCTCATTTTCTCATTTTTCTTTCATCCGTCACTCTTTGCCATCACTTCCCACTTTCTTTTCATTACACACATCATTATCTTTCCCTTTTATTCTTTCTTCCACGCATCGAATTTCCTCTCAACTCAAATGGCTGAACGTGTTTCTCTCTCTCTCTCTCTCTCTCTCTCTCTCTCTCTCTCTCTTATAACTCATCTAAACGAGAACTGGAGAGAGAGAGAGAGAGAGAGAGAGAGAGAGAGAGAGAGAGAGAGAGAGAGAGAGAGATCTTTTACCTTACATAACACGCCAAAACAAAAGAAAACAAACTAATTTCGAAGTTAATCGAGTCTCGTTAAAAGACAGCCTTAGTATTTACAGGCTTGGAGAGAGAGAGAGAGAGAGAGAGAGAGAGAGAGAGAGAGAGAGAGAGAGAGAGAGAGAGAGAGAGAGAAGGATAGGGGTAGTGTAGGGAGAGGAAAGAACTGGCAGAAATGAGAGAAAAAAAAAAAACGTGTTTATTTAGAAGAAAGCTGATAAGAGAGAAGAGAAGGGCGAGAGAGGAAAGGGGAGTGGAAGAAAGGAGGAGGAAAAGAGGGCAAGTAAGGAGAGAGAGAGAGAGAGAGAGAGAGAGAGAGAGAGAGAGAGAGAGAGAGAGAACACAAGTTGAGAAACAGGATAAGAAGGAAGAATAGTGGAAGAGAGGAGTTAAAGAATAAAAGAAAAGTAAAAAAAGGATAAAAAATAAGAGCTGAGAGAGAAAAAAAGTGAGAAACAATAAAGGGTGTTAGTGACTCAGGGACAAAAATGGACGGCAGTGTATAAACAACGAGGGAAATCATTAAAAAGAGAGGGAAAAAAGGGTAGAAGGATGGATAAGATTTCCCTGAAGACGAGGCAAAAACAGAAAGGCTGGAAGAGGGAAGGAAAAAAGTGTTGATCCCATGAATTATGTTGGTATCGCGTTTGTTGACTGGTGACTAGGCTTTATGGCGCTGGTAGGAACTGACGCCTGCTAATGTTGAGCTTTATGGGTTTTATCGACTGTATTGTTTTTTTTGTTTGTTCTAATTGTTTGTGAGACTTTTTCACTCTTAAGAAAATGAATTTAATGTATGAGGATGATAGATGGAATTTAGTTGCTTTGGTCATCCAGGTACTGCCACGTGTAGGCCTGGTAGCCTCTTGCAGCTTCTCCAAGGAGGATAGAATGGAGAAGGCGGCAAGTGTCTATCCCGCCGTACTTAAGAAGTGAAGCCAGTGGACGAAGCTTATGAGGCGGTGGGCGGAGCTTAAGATAGCAACTTACACCCAAAACATTGCCCTCTTCTGTGTTAAACAATGGGAAATTGAAGCTTTCTTTTTCATTACTAGAGGAAAACTAAGAAAGAACTCATGGTTTGACTTATGTAAACTACATTATAGTTTTCTAAATATGTCGTGTAGACCTGTTATTAACGGTGTTGATACGAAATAGCTACAATATTGAAAGAAATACAGCAGGACGTTTCTGGGAGAAATTGTGGGGAAATTTTTTTCTTGTTTATTGCATGGTAAGGAACAAACAGTGAAGTAAAATTTCAGTGAGTGAAATTTTTTGCAATACCCAGTGACAAAATCACACATCATTCTAAATATATATATATATATATATATATATATATATATATATATATATATATATATATATATATATATATATAGAGAGAGAGAGAGAGAGAGAGAGAGAGAGAGAGAGAGAGAGAGAGAGAGAGAGAGAGAGAGTTTGACATGTGTTAAATAATTGCTATACAAAGAATAACCAACCTTCAGGCCAACTTTCATCCTGATATACAGTTTATTTATTCTTCATTTAAATGCACATGTATATGTGCATGTTTACATCTACATGTATAGGTACATTTAGATGTGTACATGACATTATTCACTTCTCACCCAAGTCGACTAAAGCTGGAAAACACTATTATGTCATTTGTGTCTATGATTTACCGTCTAAATCTTCGTGCCACGGTATGCCACGACTATAGCAAGTCTTTTAAGGTCACATATATGGTAAGGAGCCTTGAAACATGTATATAAGACGGCAAATAAAAAGCGTAACTCGGGCGTTCCCATGTATTTTCAATTGGCGGTCAGCAATGTTTTGGGCGTAAGGTGAGTAGGGACAGCAGCGGACCATTAGCGCGCTGGCTTCACTTCTGTGATGTCATGCCTCCTTCTTTTATTCAACCTCCTTGGATTAGAATAGTAAAGACTCTGGTCATTAATCTTTTGACCTTCATAGACCCTTTCTGATGCAAATAAAATTGTCTAATCATACCCAAAAATCAAGGTAAAAATGTGTCTGAGTACTGAAGGGATTGACAGAGGTATATGTGTTTTGTTTTGCTTTTTGTGTTGGTTTTCTTTATTTTCATTATGGATAAGATTTTTTTACTCATATAAGTGAAACGTAGTTCTAGAAAAAAAATAATGAATAAGCATAATTCGCCATTAGAACATGTTTATTCATCAGTTTTGCTTTTTTTTTTTGTTACTGATTCATTGATGAAGAGAGAATTATTGGCCAAACATGAAAAAAAAAACGAAAAAAAGACTCGATTCTAGGCAGAGAAAAAATAAAATAAATGAACAAGTCTAGAATTCGCCATTAGAGCGTGTCTATTTTTCCGGTTTGTGATTGTTTTTTTCATTTTACGAGTTTCATCGAGAAGAGTTTTGACCAGCTATGAATAAAAGGAAAAAGGATCGTTTCTAGAAGAAAAAGTAAATAAAAAAGTCTAGAGTTCGCCATTAGAATATGTTCTTTTTATCTATTTTGTTATTATTGTTCTCTATTACTGAACCACTAAGGGAGAGAGTTTTGACTCGACATGAATAATGGGGAAAAAATGGTTCATTTCTAGAAAAAAATGAACAAGTCAAGAATTTGGCATTAGAACATGTTAATTTATGTGTCTTGTGATGTTTTATTCATTAGTTTCATTGAGGGAAAGTTTTTGACCACACATGAATAAACGAAAGAAATGGATCGTTTTTAGAAAAAAAAAAAGTAAATGAATAAGTCAAATTCACCATTAGAAATGTTTTATCTATATTATTATGATTTTTTGTTGTTTCATTCACGGAGAGAAATTTTGGACACATGAAAAAAGAAAAAAAAAAAAAAAACAGGCTCGTTTCTAAAAAAAAAAATGTAAATGAACAAGCAGAATTCGCCATTAGAACATTTTTTTATCTGTTTTCTGATGAATTTTTTTATTAATGTTTCATTGAGGGAGAGTTTTTGAGCATATATGAATAAAAGAAATATATTGGCTCAGTTATAGTATAAAAAAGATAAAAATTTACATATAGATAAGTGTATATTTATTTAGTTGTATTGATTTTATTTATTGGCATTCATTGGGGCCGAAATATTTTATCAAATCTAAAGGAAAAAAAAGAAGAAATAGCCTAGTTCTAAATAAAAAAAAAAGAAAAGAAAGAAGAAATATCCTAGTTCTAAAAAAAAGAAAGAAAGAAAAGAAATATCCTAGTTCTAAAAAAAAAAAAAGAAAAGAAAGAAGAAATATCCTAGTTCTAAATAAAAAAAAAGAAGAAATATCCTAGTTCTAAATAAAAAAAAAAAGAAATATCCTAGTTCTAAATAAAAAAAGAAAAAAGAAACAAGAAATATCCTAGTTCTAAAATAAATAAATAAAAAAAGAAATATCCTAGTTTTAAATAAGAAATAAAGAAAAAATCCTAGTTCTAAAATAAAAAAAGAAAGAAAAAAAGAAAGGCTACACATTTACTGATAAAACAAAATCTACGTATCTTTCCTTCTTATTTCTTCCATTTTCCTTTTTTTTTTATTTATTTTCGTTTTTTCAGGCCTTGGGTGGACAGGAGGGAGTGGCATATGAGTCTTTTTTTCCTTTCTTTATCCATTTTTTTTTTGACCGTTGACTAATATCCATGAAATAATAATAATGATACAAAAATGTTACTTCGATATTCAGCTGACCGATATACATACATGGAAAGTATACAAGACATCAATGGACGCAAAGACTCGTATGACTGAATGAAAGGACGGGTTCTTTCTTTCTTTCTGTTATTATTATTTGCTTTTTTTTTCCCCTTTCAGAAGCTTGTGATTTGATGTCGGAGGGAACTTTGATGTGTGCTCTCTCTCTCTCTCTCTCTCTCTCTCTCTCTCTCTGTCTGTCTGTCTGTCTGTCTGTCTGTCTGTCTGTCTGTCTGTCTGTCTGTCTGTCTGTCTGTCTGTCTGTCTCTCTCTCTCTCTCTCTCTCTCTCTCTCTCTCTCTCTCTCTCTCTCTCTCTCTCTCTCTCTCTCTCTCTCTCTCTCTCTCTCTCTCTCTCTCTCTCTCTCTCTCTCTCTCTCTCTCTCTCTCTCTCTCTCTCTCTCTCTCTCTCTCTCTCTCTCTCTCTCTCTCTCTCTAACATTTTTCAGGCCGAAAAGAAATGTTGTGTTTTCTCTGTAATGAACCAAAACTCAAATAAATAAGTAAATAGATAAATAAATGGAAAATAAATAAATGAACGAAATGGAAAAGAAACCTTGACATTATTGAAGTGACTAACATAAAAAAAACAACAATAAATATGAGAGCAAGTCAATAGTAAAATGGAAAAGAGATAAACAAAACTACTAAACAACAAAATAAATAGATTAATAAGATGGAGGAAACAGACAGGAAGAAAGTGGATACGACACACACACACACACACACACACACACACACACACACACACACACACACACACACACACACAACCACTTTCGTTTACCCAAAATTGCCTGAAATCAATATGAGAATTTTAAACCAAGTTGACTCTGCTGTACCCCTCCACCTCTTTCCCTTCATTCCTTCCAGCCTCTCTTCCTTCCTTCCTTCCTTCCTTCCTTCCTTCCTTCCTTCTTCCCTCCTTCCTTCCCTCTCTATCCTTATTTCACTTCATCCTCTTTTCTTTATTCTTTCCTTCCTTCCCTTTTGTTTCTTAATTCTTCATATTGTTCCTTTATTTATTCTTGTCCTTCCCCCTTGCTTCTTTCTTTCTTCCTTTCCTTTCTTCCTTCTTTCCTTCTTTCCTTCTTTTCCTTTCCATCTCTTTCTTTATCCATTTCTTCATATTCCTTCCTTCCTTACACTCCATATAGCTCTCTTACATAACCTCCTCTTCCGCCTCCTCGTTTTTCTCCTCTCCTCCTCCTCCTCTTCCTCCTCCTCCTCCTCCACCTCCTCCTCCTCTTCCTCTTCCTCCTCTTCCTCTTCTCTTCCTCCTCCTACTCCTTCTTCTCCTCCTCCTCCTCCTCCTCCTCCTCCTCCTCCTCCTTATCCTCTTTGTCCTTTTCATAACTAAAAGAAAAGATGAGTATATATTTTGCATTTTTTTTCAATTTTTCGTTCATATTTTCTCATATTTTTTATTTTATCAGTGTCCGTTTTCTATTGTCATTCTTGTTCTTCCTTTTCTATTCTTTAATTGTTGTTGTTTCTATTTTTTTTTTTTTTCATTCTCCTGCTCATATGAAGAATGTTTATCAATAGACACACACTCGCTACCTCTCTCTCTCTCTCTCTCTCTCTCTCTCTCTCTCTCTCTCTCTCTCTCTCTCTCATTCGTTCACATCAAATATTCAACCTCGTATCTCCTCTTGCAGATGGGTTTCTCTCTCTCTCTCTCTCTCTCTCTCTCTCTCTCTCTCTCTCCTTCTAATCATATTAATGTCTTTCTTTCACACTGTACGTGCCGAGACTGCCTTTCGTAAATATGTGTTCATTACTTAACGGGAGGAGGTGAAGGAGGAGGCGGTGAAGGAGGGGCAGGGGAGGTAGGGAAGGCTAGGGAGAGATAAGTACACGTGATCCAAGATTCTGTACCAAAGATTTTAGACCAAGACCTGTATTCGTAAACGCTGTGCTCTCTCGCTAATACTAATTTCAAAGGCTACATAGATGATTACAGCCGGGTTCTGAAGAGTATTTTTCGTGTAAATAATGTGAAAGTCTTTTTAATCTGTCACTAGAATACCAGAAAAATATGCTGAAAACAAACGTCACTTCAACTAAAGCCTTTTGAAAGTGGTGGATGTGTGGGGGCAGAAATGTTTCAGAATGGTCACCTTAGAGCGTTCCATACTGAAGAGAAACACCAGGACCACCAACCACCACCACCGCAATCACCACCACTACAGTAACGCCACCCCATCTCCCACGCCTCTATCGTCGCTGTCAGGTGGTGCGAGATTTACGTAGGGGTTATGTGGCAGTGAAGAGGAAGGGAATGTGAGATGACGGGATAGGAAGGGAGGAAAGGGAGTGGAAGTGAAGGGAATGGAAAATATGATTGAATGAGGAGGACAGAGGAAAGGACAGAGGGGAATTAAAGGAAGAGAAGGGAGGAGAGGAATGATAAGAGAAGTGAATAAAGAGGAAGGGAGAAAAGAGGGGATATAATGGAAGGAAAGGAAGAGATTAAAGGTGAAGGGAATGGAAGGATGGAAAGGGAAGGAAGGAGAAGAAAAATAACAGAGTAGAAGGGGGAAAAAATGAGAATGAGATGAGACTGGAAGAGAGGGAAATAAAAGACGAGAGGAGGGAAATGACAGCAAACGAAAAGAAATACAAAGAAGGGAAGAGAAGGAAAAGAAACAGACGAATAACATTAAATTGTGTTTGTAATAAAATGAAATCAATTAAAAAAAAGGAAATTGGAGAAAAAAGTTGTAATAATTAATCTAAGGATGTGGAAAACGAAGACGAGGAAACAGAAAATGATAGAAAATGGATAATGGGAAAAAGAAAACGATGGAAAGAGACGATGAAAAGAAAATACGAAAGATGATAAACAGGTATTGGATCAAAATTGAGTCAGAAAACGAGAGAATAAGAAAGGAAAATGAAAAATAAAAAGATAAAAGGAGAAACAGAAGAGAAGTGTATTATATGAAAAGGGAAAGAAAGAGAGACCAGAACCTTACCGATTATATAAGCTTGTATGACCTTGTATGGCCTGCTTCTCTCTCTCTCTCTCTCTCTCTCTCTCTCTCTCTCTCTCTCTCTCTCTCTTGTTTTCCGCTTTCCCAACTCTTCCCCTCTTCCTCTCCCTCTCCCTTTGTTTTCCACTCCTCTCACTGCGTCACCTCCCTCTCTCCCTTATTTCCACCACTATTATCTTGCTTTTTTCCCTTTGTTCTCACTTTTCCTCTCCTCACTGTACCTTTTCTCCCTCACATCCTCCTCAACCTCTTTGTTTCCTTTCCCTCCCACCTCTCTCTCTCTCTCTCTCTCTCTCTCTCTCTCTCTCTCTCTCTCTCTCTCTCTCTCACCTCTGTTCTTCTCGCTCTTTCTTTGTTCTTTTTATCTCTTTATCTCCTCATTCCATTTTTATTCCTTCATCCCGTGCCCCATTCTCTCATCTCCCCTCATTTCCTCCCTCTCTGTCCTTGTTTCTTCCTTCTCTCCTCCTTTCTCGTCCCCTCTTCCTCATCCCCTACCGTCTCCTTCCCTATCCACTCCTCCCCTCCCTATCCCTTTCCCTCTCTTCTCTCTTTAGCCTCCATAACCTCTCCTTTTACAACACCCGCCCACTCTCTCTCTCTCTCTCTCTCTCTCTCTCTCTCTCTCTCTCTCTCTCTCTCTGGTCAGGCAGGCGCGAAGCATCACCTGGCAGGTTAATAATTTGCACCTGCTGTGACCACGAACGTAATGGAGGGAGATGAGGAGGAGGAGGAGGAGGAGGAGGAGGATGAGGAGGAGGAGGAGAAGGAGGAACCGCCATCATCCCTGGCCCTCCCTCACATGACCCGCCCCGTCTCCCAGCCTCTGCCCTACCTCGCCCTGCCTCGCCCTACCTCGCCCTGCTCCTCCCCGCCCTGCTATGCCCCGCCGAGTCCTGCCGGGCCCTCCGCCACACTACAACCCTGGCCAATCTCCGGTTTGTGTTTTCTGCTGCCAATTAATTTCCGGGACGTTTTTCTTGATACGCAGAGTTTCCCGTTCCTCATTTTCCTCACCCTCACCTCTCACATCTCCCTCTTCTCCCTCATCTCATCTCCCTTTCCAGCTTCTGTCCATGTAATCTCTAACACACACACACACACACACACACACACACACACACACATACAGACATCGTAATTAATGTAGTCGTGGTCACAATAGCGTCAATCACTAATGCAAAACAGATGCGCCGCTGAAACAGACACACGTGCAAACAACCAAATGATACATAGGGATAAACTGACGTGAAACGAAGTCAAATTAAATCAAATGCAACCATCAAAAATATTCGCTGGAGTGTATGAGTGTGTACGTGTGTGTGCATGAGTGTGTACGTGTGTGTGTGTGTGTGTGTGAGTGTGTGTGTGTGTGCGTGTGTGTGTATGGTGGTGAAGCGGACACAACATCACCGATAACGCCCGTGGATTACATCAATGGCGTTGGTGGTGGTAGTGGTGGTGGGAGTGGCAATAGTAGTGGTGGTGGTGGTGGTGGTGGTGGCGAGCACTGCACCAGACAGCTAAATTAACACACAGCAGAGCACAGGACGGCGGACAGGCTGGGACGACACGGCAGGGCGCAGGACACACCCACCTAACCACCTACCCTCCCTCCCTCCTCCTCCTCCTCTTCCTCTTCCTCTTCCTCCTCCTCCTAATACCCACGTCGCCCACCTCCTTTAGAACAGTGTCTGGAAATGTTGTATTCTGAAGGGGGAAACGCGTGCACCAAGCTAGACACAAGACTGGTGAAGCAATGTGGTAATTCCTCTGCTGCCATGTGCCCTCCACCTAACTGTGTGTTTACCTGCAGGTGTCATGTGTCTCTTCTTCCTTGTACACCTCCCTCCATCCCTTCCTCCCTTCCCTTCCTTTCCTTCCCTGCCTTCCTTCCTTCCTTCCTTTCCTCCCTCTCTTCATGCTTGGTTGGTTTTGTATGTGTTTCTCTCTCTCTCTCTCTCTCTCTCTCTCTCTCTCTCTCTCTCTCTCTCTCTCTCTCTCTCTCTCTCTCTCTCTCGTAAGCTGTCTGTGTCAGGGTGTGTTCGTTGTCTCATTCGTGTTGCGTTGTTCTTATTTACATTGCATTGCGTTGTGCTGTGGTGTGTTGTGGTGTGTTGCGGCGTCTGTCTGTCCTTCTGTTTGTCTGTTTGTCCGTATGTATGTCAGTCTGGAAACCAAATTGGTAATATAAAAAGATGATGACAGAATAAGAAGACAAATATACGAGCGAGATTTAGATAATTTCTTAGAGTAAATCGAAAACAGCAATAAAGAAAACGAGAAACATGTATTTGCTTCGCGGTTTGAAGTTTTAGAGAGAGAGAGAGAGAGAGAGAGTGTGTGTGTGTGTGTGTGTGTGTGTGTTAACGATAGAGATAAAAAAAAAAAGGACAACTCTAAAAAATATATATATCGTGACCTGCTTTTTTAGAAATGACGAGTCTTGTGGAAAGTTTACACACGTGATGTAAATTGACGAAGTAAACTCGGCGGAAATGTTACACGGCTTTCCCCTCGTGTACAGCAAGGGGGGGGAGAGGGAGAGGGAGAGGGAGAGGAAGAGGAAGGGAGGGGAGGGAAGGAGGGACGAGTGAGGGGGAATGAGTGAGGGATAGAGAGTTGGGAAAAATGAGTGAGGAAGGGAAGGAAAGGAGGGAAAGAGGTGGAATGATGGGAGAGAGGGATGAAGGATGCTGGGATAGATAAGAATGAGAGAGAGAGAGAGAGAGAGAGAGAGAGAGAGAGAGAGAGAGAGAGAGAGAGAGAGAGACTAAACGGAACGAGGAAAAGAAAGGAAAAGGAATGAAGGAGAGAAAAAGAGAAAAAAAAACACTGATAGGTAATGATGTGGAGAAATGAAGAACGAGAAAGACGAAAATAAAAGCAAAAGAAAAACGAAAAAAATAAGTGAATAAACAAATTGAATTATAAATAATAAACAAAAAAAATTACAAATGAAGGACAGAAACTGGAAGAAGGGGGTGTGAGGAAGAAGGGGGTGTGAGGTAGGAATGAAGGAGTGACTTGCAAGGTGGGGAATGCTTAACGAGAGAGAGGGGAAAGAAGACTGGAGGGAATGACAAGGTTTAGGAAAGCGAGGCAGGGTAACCGCCCAGGTATTGTTGGTGATAGTTATGAGGAAATAGTTAGAAATAGTTGAAGGATCTTAATGGGATAGTTGTGGTGTTCATTAGAGACGAGGAGAGAGGGAGGACGGCAGGGGGAGGAGTGTGTGGGTGAGAAGGAGAGAAGTAGGAGGATAGGGGGAGAAGAAGAGTGGCTGATGAGAGAGAGAGAGAGAGAGAGAGAGAGAGAGAGAGAGAGAGAGAGAGAGAGAGAGAGAGAGAGAGAGAGAGAGAGAGAGAGAGAGAGAGAGAGAGAGAGAGAGAGAGAGAGAGAGAGAGAGAGAGAGAGAGAGAGAGAGAGAGAGAGAGAGAGAGAGAGAGAATTGTGAAGGTGTGAAGATGAAAAAAAGATGATAATAACAAGAAAAAACAAGAGAAAAAACGCAAAAGACAGAAAAAAAAAAACATAAACAGTCAAATAAGAGAAGAAAACAATGGAAAATAAAAGAAAAAGGGATAAAACTAATAAAAAGAAGTGGCGGAGGAGACGAGGAGCGCGGGATAGAGTAGGGAACAAGAAGCGGAGCAGAGAGAGGGACAAGTGGAGGAGAGGAAAAGGATTGATTAGTTAATTGATTGGTTGATTAATTCTAATGAACACCAACAATAAGGTTAAGTGACAGTGGGAAGGAGAGGAGAGGAGGAATGGATGAAGGATTGAAGAGAGGAGAGGAGAGGAGGGAAGGATGAAGGATTGAATAGAGGAAAGGAGAGGAGGGAAGGATGAAAGATTGAAAAGAAGAAAGGAGAGCAGGGAAGGACGAAGGATTGAATAGAGGAAAGCAGAAAAGGGAAGGATGAAGGATTGAAGAGAGGAGAGGAGAGGAGGGAAGGATAAAGGATTGAATAGAGGAAAGCAGGAAAGGGAAGAATGAAGGATTGAAGAGAGGAGAGGAGAAGAGGGAAAGATGAAGGACTGAACAGAGGAAAGGAGAGGAAGGAAGGATGAAGGATTGAATAGAAGAAAGGAGAGAAGGGAAGGATGAAGGATTGAACTGAGGAAAGGAGAGGAAGGAAGGATGAAGGATTGAAGAGATGAAGGATTGAATAGAGGAAAGGAAAGGTGGAGGAAAGAAGGAGAAGAAAAGCAAGAGGAGGAGAGAAGGAAGGATAAAACAGAAGGAGGAGGGAATGAGAGAGACGAGGAGAGAAGAGATGGAACGACAGATGGAGAAGAATGAAATGGCTGAGGAAAGGAAGAGAGGAAAGGAAACAAAGAAAGGAGGAAAGGATGAACGGAGAGTTGTAGAAGAATGAAATATAGGGAAAACAGAGAGTAGACGGAATGTTGAAGTAGGATAAAAAAAAAAGAAGGGAAAGACAACAATTCAGTGAGGCAGAGAAAGAAAAAACACGAAAACGAAAAAGAAAACATACGAAATGAAGAAACGAAAATAAGAGATGAATAAAGAAAAATGCAGAAGGATAAATAAAATAAGAAAAACGAACACGAATGCGATAAGGGAGATGAATGAAGGAGGGAAACGCAGGAGAAGGAAAAGACAACAAAAACGTAATAAATGCAAACGAAAAGGGAGATGAATGAAAGAATGAGGGAAAAGCAGAAGGAAAAAAGAACAAATTGCAAACGAAACGAAAAAGGAGATGAATGAATGAAGGAAGGAAGGAGAGAGGGAAACGCGGGAGTAGGAAAACGAGAGCAAAAACTAAAAATAATAAAAAAAATGAAAATGAAAACTAAAAGGGAGATGAATTAATGAAGAAGGAAAATACAGAAGAAAAAAAGAAAAAAACGAAAAGCGAAAAAGAGCACAAAAATTCAGATGAATGAATGAATGAATGAAGGAGGGAGGGAAACGCAGGAGTAGGAACGGGCTGAAGCGAAGGAGAAGAGGCAGGCAGGGTATAAGGGGGTGCGGGTGAAATGAAGTGTGGGATTACCAGTCGTTACTTCCAGATCATTGCAATATAACGTCACGCTGATGCATTGCGACGAACGTTCCTCCGCTGCGAGATTAGAGGCAGGAGAGGTTCGTGCATTTTATAACCCGTGCCATTTCCGCAATAATAGTCGAGTAAGGCGAGCGATGTAGGTAAGTGAGACGGGAGAGATACGCCAAGGTGAATCAGGACAGGTAAAGACTAGGTGAGGCAAATAAGACAGGGAATACAAGTAGGACCGGTATAATAAGACATGTAAGACAGGTGGAACAGGTAAAATAAGACGGAATACAGGTGGAGCAAGTAAATTAAGACAGGTGACACATGTAATTAAGATCAAAGGGATAAAATAAGACATGAGGATAAAAAATTGGGATAAATACACACACGAGAAAAAGTTGAATAATAATAATGGGGGAAAAAACAAGGAAAAAAAAAAAAAGTACTTCAAAGCGCTTAACGGATAAAATGTAACAGTTAGCCGATGAAAGTTTGAAAAGGGAGTTAAAATAAGAGATAAGCCGAGATATCAAAGTCAACAGGTATAATAAGACATAATGCAGGTAAAACAGGTAAAACAAGAGAGATAAGCCAGGTAATTAAGGTCGAACAGTTAAGATGAGCCAGGTAGTACAAGCAAGACAGGTAAATGAAGAGAAATAAGCAAAGAAATCAAGGCAAACAGGTAAAATAGGACAGGTAAGCTAGATTAAACAGCCAAGTCTCTATCACCATCACTACCAACATCACCATCATCACCATCACCATCACGATCTATTATCAAAGCAACAGGAAAGAGAGGGAGGGAGAAAAAAGAAAAGAAAAGAACGCTATAAAAATCAGAATTCAAATAAGATAAACAAAACGAGCGAATGAATAAAATGATAAACTAATTAACTCAGGCCAAGAAATTAAAACAAGTAAACGAGACAAGAAAATAATTGCATTACATAACAACGCGACGCAAACAAGCCAGCCAGGGTTGTAATTAACGATCTTATTAACGACTAATTAAAACTTACAACTTTTTAGCTACTGACCATTGGGTGTCTGGTGGGGAGAGGGGAGGGGAGAAGGAGAGAGAGAGAGAGAGAAAGGGAGAGGATGTGAGGAGGGTAAGAGTGAGAGGGAAGGGGGAGGGAAAGACAGGAGGGAATGAGGGAGAAGCAGGAGGGGAGGACGGAGAGAAATAAAAGTAGGAAAGAAAAGAGTTGATGGTGAGATGAATAGAGGATTGGATTGAGGATTGGAAGTTAATGAGAAGGGGGAGGGAAAAAAATCAAGGGGAATAAAGGAGGATAGACAGAGAGGAAGAGAACAGAGAAAGGCGATAAAAGGATAGAAGAAAACTGGTGATATGTGGGAGAGAAAGGAAAGGAAAGAAGGAAAAATGGAAGGGAAATGAGAGAAGAAAGGGGACAAAAAGGAATGATGAAAGAAAGGAAGAAGAACAAGAAAATAAAACAATAATGAAAGGAGAAAGAAGGAGGGAGGGAGAGATACGAAGGTGGTGAAAGGAGAATGGGAGAAAGAAAAGTAGCGATGGAGGGAAGGAAAGAAATGACGGAGAGAGAGAGGACGGAAGGAAGGAAAGAAGGAAAAGTGATAAAAAGATGGATGGAGGACCGGATGGATGGAAGAAGGATAGAAAGCTTTCTCCATTTTCTCTCTTACTTTCCTCTCTTCCTTCCCGCTTCCTCCTCCAGTCACGTGTTGTAGTTTGTGTCTAACAATGGGTGGTGATTGGCCACCTACACGAGAGAGAGAGAGAGAGAGAGAGAGAGAGAGAGAGAGAGAGAGAGAGAGAGACGTAGTACTGGTTGTGGTAAGAGTCAAGAAAAGAGATAAGGAAGAGAGCGAGAGAAATGTAAACAAGAACAGGAGTAGATAAAGAAAATGGGCGTTGATTTTAGCTATAGATAGACAGTTAGATAAATAGATAGATAGATAGATAGATAGATAGATAGTAGTAGTAGTAGTAGTAGTAGTAGTAGTAGTAGTAAGTGTAGCGGTGGTAGTAGTGGTAGTAATAGTAAGTAACATTCTGGTTGGTGTTCTTCTTTTCAGGGCTCGATAAACAGAACCTTAATTAAGAACACTTTTGCACCGCATCTCCACTACATTTAGAAGGCTCCAGTTGACGTTACACGAGTTTTTAAGTGTTTTTTTTATTTCTTTTATTACGATTCCAGCAGCAGATTAACAAGTTTTCTACATTATGAACAGGAGAAACGCTCTTGACAACCCATCTTATCATCTCTGAGGCCTTTGAAAACAGTCGTGAGGAAAGATCAAGGCGTTCCTGAATACAAATCATAGTAAGAACCCAAGAGAGGCGACGGAGAGACTCATGACGCAGATGGTGAGAAGAGGAAGACCAACTAAAAGAATGTAAACAGAGAAGGTGTCGTGTGTGAGTTGGGTGGCGTTCCTCAGTTTTTCATATATAGTCTCATGTTCCTTACATAATTGAAACGAATGAATAATGAGCTAGGAAGTGAGTTTAATAGAGACATTATGTGTAAGTGAATAAACTCAGACATGCTTGTTTAAAAATGGAGTGAAGTAGATTGGAAGTAAAAGTTAAGTGCAAGATGATGAAAGTACAGTTTATAATGGAGGAGGAGGAGGAGGAGGAGGAGGAGGAGGAGGAGGGGAAGCAGGAAAGATAATTAAGAAAGAATACAAAGAAACGACGAGGAGGGTGAAAGCACGAAGAACAAGAAAAACAAAACAAAAGCAAAGAAAAAGACGAACAAGGAAGAAACACCAACAAACATCCAACAAACTTCAACATCAGAGAGAGAGAGAGAGAGAGAGAGAGAGGCTGAGCGGCAGGTGTTCGCCCCTCGTCCCACAACAGGCCGCCGCTGAGTTCGAAGCTTCGGTCTATCATCATTAGTGTGTTAGTCGACGGAGCTCACCATCCCGACGGTCCATTAGGAACTGCCCGTTTGTCACCGCCACAGCGAGGAGTGGTGGGAGGGGTGGCGGGGACAGAGGGACAGGAGAGATGTGTAGAGGTAGCAGGTGGGATGGGGAGAGGACACTGAAGGGAAGACAGATAGAGGAAGGGAGGAAAATAGAAAGGAAAGAAAAATATTATTGTTCACTTTTGTCCATCGCCCCGCCTCTCTCTGTCTCTCACTCGTGTGTGTGTGTGTGTGTGTATGTGTGTGTGTGTGTATGTGTGTGTGTGTGTGTGTGTGTGTGTGTGTGTGTGTGTGTGTGTGTGTGTGTGTGTGTGTGTGTGTGTGTGTTTATCTGTAATCACTAACACGCCAAATCGAATTAATCAGTGTACAATCAAATTTCAAGACAATTACCCACGTAGAAAAGAATACTAATGAGAGTTACCGCTGTGTGTGTGTGTGTGTGTGTGTGTGTGTGTGTGTGTGTAGGAAGGAGGGTGTGATGTCGAGTGCTCATTGTGTTGCAAATGGATGGTTGGATTGCTGATATGTTTATGAAAATGGATGCAGATGTATATGGATTTGCGTGGGTGGGTGAACGGGTGGGGGGATAGAGTAGAGAAATGGATGAGTCGGGTCAGGATGTAGATGGATGGATGATGAAATGAGAGAGGACTTATAAGATGTAAAAGTGAGGAGTAAGTATGGATGGGTGTAGAGGTGGATGTAGATGACGAATGACGAGTGCACACAGAAGGAAGAAGAAAAAAAAAAAACTAAGACTACACTTTGTCAATATCTAACCAATATAACATTTAGTCCCGTATTAGAAAACACTATATTCTCTCATCACGACAATTTTTAAAGGCTACAGAGATCATTTAGTGGGTTCTCAAGAATTTCTACTGTTAATAACATAGAAAATCCCTTAAACTTTCACAAGAACAGTAAAAAATAACCTTGAAAGTCCATGCAATATCATATAAATCCTTCTCAAAGTAGTGGGGGGTGTGGCAAGGAGTGTTTCAAAATATGCCCCTTAGAGAAGACTGTAGAGCTTAGGCAGTTTCTCAAAGTGGTTATTGATCGAGGGAAGATACACCAGAGACCAGTGAGAGAGTAAAAATTGAAGATAAATACAAACATGAGACAAAGTTGGATGAGAACGATTGTGAAAAAAAGAAAACAAGAAGAAAAGAAGACTATTTCAGAGTGATTAGCGGAGAAAATGTAACAGTTAAGCAATGAAACTTTGAAAATGAGGATAAGTATGAACATGAGAGAGAGAGAGAGAGAGAGAGAGAGAGAGAGAGAGAGAGAGAGAGAGAGAGAGAGAGAGAAAGTTCAAGGATAATAATCGAAAAGCAAAACAAATAAGTAGAAAATAGAGAAGGAGGAAGTGTCAAGAGAAAAAAAAATGTAGGAAATGGTAATACGAACTCTGAAAATGAGAAAAAAAATATGAACATGAGAGAGAGAGAGAGAGAGAGAGAAAGTTGGATGAGTATGATTGCTGACGATACATTTAAAGTTGATACCGCCAGTGTTGCCAGCGCGGGTGAGGAGGAGCAGACAGCCTCAGCACTGCATTACATCGGTGGCCTCGTATGATATCGTTAGGAGCGACTTATGCCTGCCAACGTTGCAGACTGACACCATTTCTTCTCGTTTCAAGGCCAGCAGTATCTTGCGTCCCCCTCTCTGTGACTGTCTGTGCATAAATTTTTCCGTGTGTACGTTTATTTCTCTCTCTCTCTCTCTCTCTCTCTCTCTCTCTCTCTCTCTCTCTCCCAATATGCAGGAAAAATTGACCTAACTACGGTGAATAATGAAAAAAAGATGAAAAACTGATGATGTAAAAGTTGATTTATTAAATTCTTGAAGTGACTTTATATGGAGAGAGAGAGAGAGAGAGAGAGAGAGAGAGAGAGAGAGAGAGAGAGAGAGAGAGAGAGAGAGAGAGAGAGAGAGTGTGTATTTTAACAGGGGAGAGTTTAAAATGCACCACAGGTTTATCTTGCCACTGCACAATCGAAATAACACGACGGGCACACTGGTCCTAGAGAGAGAGAGAGAGAGAGAGAGAGAGAGAGAGAGAGAGAGAGTACTAGAAAGAGCGAATCACCCACGGAATGGTCGACAAACTTGATGAGACGAACACCCCTTGACTCTTTTCCATTCACCTTTATGTTTACTGCCTGGTTTATCGTGACTGTGTATATGAGAGAGAGAGAGAGAGAGAGAGAGAGAGAGAGAGAGAGAGAGAGAGAGAGAGAGTTTGTGCTTATAATGATGTAAAAAAAAAACTAGATATATTTGTTTCATACACTCATATCTGCAGTAAAGTTATGTTCATTAATTGCTTTTTTTTACCTCTTTTTCTTTCTTTCTTTCTTTCTTTCTTTCTTTCTCTATTTACTATTTTTACTCTTACTTTTCTCTCTCTTTTCTGTTTCCATGTACGTACCAAAATGCGCAGCTCGGTCGTCTCTCTCTCTCTCTCTCTCTCTCTCTCTCTCTCTCTCTCTCTCTCTCTCTCTCTCTCTCTCTCTCTCTCTCTCTCTCTCTCTCTCTCTCTCTCTCTCTCTCTCTCTCTCTCTCTCTCTCTCTCTCTCTCTCTCTCTCTCACGTTTTTATTTGAATCTCGAAAACCTTTCAAGATAAATTTTTGTATCCTGAATCAGCGCTACAGTTTCCCCCTAAAACTGTTAATATGTAAATGGAAAACGAGTGTGTTGGCGTCACAAAGACAATTGACTCTTTTTTTATATTTATTTATTTTGCACAAGAAACAAAACACGATATATTCCTTTTTTTTCTTTAACTTTTTTTTTTTTGCCTTTTTTCGCTTATTATGATCATTATAATATTTTATCACACGCTCGCCAACACGTCTCTCTCTCTCTCTCTCTCTCTCTCTCTCTCTCTCTCTCTCTCTGACCCCTTCAATAAACGTCCCATCTAAACATCACTTCCGTCTCTCCTACCTCTCTTTTCAGTGCAGCTTTCACTTCCCTCTCTTCCCATCTATCCTTCTCTCTCTCCCATTCCGTCCCTATCTCCCTTACATCCTCTTCCTCCCATCCATCCCTCCCCTCCCTTTCCTGTCTCGCTTTCCTCCCCTCTCATGTATGTCCTCTTCTCTCACTTCGTGGCTCCCTCCCCTCCCCTCTCTGCTTCCATCCCCAAACCGCGCACTGTCAGGATGGAGGGAAAGAGCTGAAATTTCTACTGAATGTCCTGGGAGATATTGCCACTGAGAGAGAGAGAGAGAGAGAGAGAGAGAGGGGGGGGGGGCGGGGGATTATACAATATTCACACACATTACACTCCTGTCATTTCTGTCCTTCCCGTCTGTCCTGTCATGTTTTGTGCTACGTAAACTCAATTCTGTAGCAAAGAGTACTGGCAGGAGTTCACCACACTCACTGCTGCGTTTCTGCGTGTACCAGACAAGGCATAACGTCAGTGTAAGCGTATCTGTTGTGATTTATTTGACCGATAAGGTGATACGTGGGAATGGTTATCAAGTAAGGTGATGGTTGACAGGAGTACTTTGAGTTATCGGGCTGTTGGTGCACTCTATACTCAGCGTTAAGAGAACATTAAACAAATTTATGGACAGGGCTGATAGTAGGTGGACATTTGGTGTGTATGTTTTATTCAAAGGACTGCCGCGTGTAGGCTTAGCTAGGCACTCCTGTTGGCTTATTGTTCGCAGCTTCCTTTATGTTGTTATTTGTGTGTTCTCGCCGCTTGGGAATGAAAAGGCTGATACTATTGTTACTGTTGCTACTGGTGGTGGTTGTGTTGGTGGTGGTACATTACTATTACTGTCACTACTGCTACTACTACTACTACCACTATTGATAGGGATGACAGAACAAGAACACGAACAAGAACAAGAAAAGCAAGAGGAAGAAGAAAAAAACAGCAACAACAACAACGATAACGTATTCCCTCCCCTCCCTCCTCTCCCCCCTCCTTCCCCTCGTCATTCCCGTCGAAGAAACAAGACGCTCCAGCCAAAAACTTTTCCTTTCCCAGAACCGCCCGCCCGCCCGTCCGCCCGCCACAGCCGCCGACCATTATATATATACGTATATATTAAAGTTCTGCCTTGAAAAAAAGAGAACTTTGGTGTCAATCTCGCGGAAATTGCCACCGCTGAGAAAGAGAGAGAGAGAGAGAGAGAGAGAGAGAGAGAGAGAGAGAGAGAGCGCAAATTGTACCCTTCATTTTTAATTAAATTCTTTTTTGTCTACCCGTATAACAAGATGAGAGGATCTTAGCTAGTGGTAATGGGAATGGTGGTGGTGCTGGTGGTAGTTATAGTGGTGTTGGTGGGTGTAGAAGTACGCGCATACACACACACACACACACACACACACACACACACACACACGTTTAGTTCAACAGGTTAAGGTGGGGTGGCGGTCAGGCATTGTATTGTTAGAGACCACCATCAAGAGACCGGAGGATGAGGAGAGGCTGAGGAGGAAACGGAAATGAGGCCAGGAGGGTAAAGAGGAGAGGAAAGGGAGAAAAGAGGTAAAAGGGGCCAGGAAAGTAACGAGAAGGTGAGGACGGGGAGAAAACAGGAAAACAGGAACATAGAGATGACGGAAGACAAAGACGAGGAGAAAACGAAGAAGAACAAGACTGGAAAAGCGACAAGAAGATAGTGAAGAAAAGGAAAACAAAACCTGAATAAGGAAAGAAAATGGAAGAAGGTCGGTAAGAGGAGAAAGAGGCAAGGCTCCAGACCCAGAACGAATCAGAAGGAATACGAGGCCACAAGGAGTACCAGTAACCGTACGTCTCGCAGCCTGCGGGAGAATGCCAACCCGATTTTTATAACTCTTCGTGGGAATCCAAGAGGCGGGGAGGTGGAAACTTGGCGGTGGAGGCAGCAGGGCGAGCGGTGAGGAATTTCTCCGATACCAATATTAGTGCGACGCAGGGGTGCGGATACGGTACCGGCAAGGGTGTGGGTGTTTCGAGCGGCGAGAGAGCAACTTACTGACATGACTAGTGAAGGAGAAGGACCGCCGCGTCGCCTCGGGTGTGTAGGTGTTGGTTGCAGTGATCAATGAGCAGGAGACGTGACCCGGGGTTTGGTATTTCCAGGGGTGACATCACAGGGGAAGTTGACCTGTGATGATGTGACCTGTGTATACATTTGGGGAAAGGGACGCCTGTGGGGATTCTCTTGCTTCTCCTCTCTATCCACGTATCTCTCTCTCTCTCTCTCTCTCTCTCTCGTGTGTGTGTGTAATTTTTTTTTTCACTGTTTGATCCGCTGCAGTCTCTGACGAGACAGCCAGACGTTATCCTACGGAACGAGCTCAGAGCTCATTGTTTCCGATCTTCGGATAGGCCTGAGACAAGGCACACACCACACACCGGGACAACAAGGTCACAACTACTCGATTTACATCCCGTACCTACTCACTGCTAGGTGAACAGGGGCTACACGTGAAAGGAGACACACCCAAATATCTCCACCCGGCCGGGGAATCGAACCCCGGTCCTCTGGCTTGTGAAGCCAGCGCTCTAACCACTGAGCTATCGGGCCGGTAGTGTGTGTGTGTGTGTGTGTGTGTGTGTGTGTGTGTGTGTGTGTGTCTAGCATCATGTGATTGGTGGACGGGTTGGCGCAGCGGGGCGAGTGATGGCCAGCGGGTTTCGGATTGACGATAATCATTAAGGCGACCCGGAAATGTATGTTGTCTATTACGCTGCTAATCGCCACCAGTGGACCTCTCATTAACGAATTAATTGACGCAGTATTTCAGTTTACTTGGGTTTTCCTTCATTTTTTTCTTATGGCGGAAGCTTCAAGAATATCACTGGAGGAGTAACACCAGCAAATGAGATCCACTACAGTACCACCGGTGTCCACATGCCCAGCTACCCAATAAGGTCCTAATAATGTCCACATCACCAGCCCGCCAGTCTCCATAGCACCAGTAAACTCACTAAGTGTCCACACAGTCCAACTTAGAAGCAGTTCCATAAAGATCGACACAATATCAGATAAAGGACAAGAGATCAATAGCAAACAATCTTTTCCCCTGAGGATCTTGTGAGGAAAACATAAATACTTATTCAGAAACTGGAAGGGATTACTGTCTCTCGCAGCTTGTAGATGGAAGATTTGCTTGATAATGTGAGGCAGAATCTCTTGAGACCAGCAAGTCCATTATCTGTGTTCGAGAAGAGAGAGGGAGGGGACTGAAGACACGGAACTGGGAACTCTACCGCCGGAATATTGTTTTCGTACCAAGCTGACTGAAAAACAAAGCATTAGCGCACCTCTGCTCTTTATGATTCATTGTCATTATCTAATTTCCGCGTCTGAATTCCGGGTCTCTCTCCTGAATGCTAAAGTAACACGTGGGAAGAGAAAAGTTGTGTTAAAAAGAAAATAAAACGAAAGTCACTGATGTTAAAAGGGCATAAGTGTTCCTTCCTTCTTCATGACTAATTGTTAATACATACTCCATACTGTTTCTGTTCTCTCTCTCTCTCTCTCTCTCTCTCTCTCTCTCTCTCTCTCTCTCTCTCTCTCTCTCGTACTGAAATGACACACGGGAAGAAGAAAACTGTGAAAAAAGTCGCGATCAGTTTTCTAACACTTTCGTAACACTCGTCGCAATCTGTACAAACAATTTTTAGTGCTTTATACCAAGTGCTCATTTCCAGATACACTCCCTTCCGCCACTAGAGCCTCCATTAGTAGGGTTGCAATACAAATAGGATCAAGGAAGACAGAGGGAGGTGGAGAGGAAGGATCATGAGGCAATCAAGGAAGAAATGAGGCGAGTAGAAAGGCTTGGGAGAGATTTATAATATGTAGCGTTTGATACGTATTCAGAAACGCTTTGCTCTCTCACCATGACTATTCTTAAAGGCTATAAAGATAATTAATCGGGTTTGCTACGAGTGTTTTACCTGCTAATGATGCATAAATCTTGTTGGTTTGTCACTACAACCACAAAAACATCGTTAAAACTCATATACTTTCAAATAGAACCTTTTGAACATAGCCATCTGCCCTTGATAATTTGATGATGAGGGGAAGGATACAGGGAAAGAGGAAGGCGTGGCAGGAATTGGAAAAGGAGGAGGAGGATGAAGAGGAGGAGGAAACACCATCTCTTCCCTCACAAAGCTTGTCACTCATCTACTTACCGCCTCGTCGTGTGTCAAGTTGAACCCCTCCTCTGTCTGCACTCTGCATTAATCAGTTTACAGATGATGACAAAACTCGAATCCTTTTACTGTTTTTCCCTTCACCCGCGCCACTCCGCCACCCTCGATCCTGCAAGTAATTACCGCATTTTTTCTTTACAACCGCCACGACATTGGTTCCGTAAACTCTGCAACAGAACGAGAATCATTATGCTATTCTTTCCATTCCCTGCAAGCACAATCGCATCGAGTTTATGAAGGAAAGTAATAGCTAGTTTCAGAAATTTTAATATCAAGAAATCTTTCCTGGACTGCTATTAAAACTCACATGAGATATTCAGATTCATTAGCACTATATTCTCATTTCAATACACGTTAAAAAATGAGTCAAGTAAAGCAGCTCTAGTCTAAAAAAAATGCTCCTGGATTTACTATTCCTACCTTTTTACACTAAAGGGTTTGAAGTATCCTATTATTGGGGGTGGATTGGCTGCCTTTGCCTTCCCTATCCTGGTGAAGTGAATATAGACTCAAAGGTCCCTATGCCAGAAGCCCCCACTCATGTGATGTATGCAAATAGGCAATAAGTAGTGTATGTTACCACGGCGGATGTGCATAAAATATCCTTGTTAAGTGCACCTGTAAGTAGGGAGGGCTGATGGGCGTACTGTGGGTGGGTGGGTGTGTGGATGGAAGAGCTCGATTGGGGATTGCAAGAGGTGGGGGAGAAGGCGGTGTGGAGGACTGGGGGAGCAGCTCTCACTCGCTGAAGAGTCAGTGTGTTCGCAGATGCCGGAGGGTAAGGAGCTACGTGGCGCCTCCTCTTCCTCTCGCACATAATTATTACGGCATTAGTTAACTGGTTAATGGGAACTCCTATCTTACGTGACAGTAGAGAAGAGCAAGCGTGACACTGTAAATTACAACCGGAGCGGAAAATTAAACTCGGCAGACGAAATTTTTTTTTCCTTCTCGACCACGTGTGAGCAAAGTATCAGTGACAGTGAGCGTTGTGTGACGATTACTGAGAGAAAATACTGATGGGAGAGGAGAGATAGCTGGTCTGCCTGGAGTGTGCGGCGGAAGCTGGCTGTTCTTGTTAGCGAATCAAGCATTATCACGGGAACTGTTGACCAAGGAGGAGCGGGGCGAGACGGAACGAGGAAGCCACGCGTCTTAATGTTTACCAAGCAGAGGAAACAGGTGCGAGGAGGCTACACAATTATACCCAGACTGCCAGAAGGATTGTCGCAATGTTAAGCAAATAGTCCAGTGTTGAAAGCTTATGAAGTGACGTTGACGGATGTGCAGCGGACGAGACTGAGTAAAGTGTCTCTTGATGCCAACAGACTGACAGCGATGTGTGAGGCTTCTCCAACCCTTCATCTCTTGCTCCTGCTGCTGTTGGTGCCGCTCCTGACTCCCGTGCCAGGTAAGCCAGCACGTATTGTTGCATTTGTGTCCCGGTAATGGCCACATTCAGGGAGGCTTACTTGTGGCCCGGCGCGATGGGTGGCAGTGCGGGGGTTACACACAATGCACCCGTCACAGGCAGATTTGGTTGTGTTTCTCTGCCTAAGTAGTGTTTTATATAGCATCTACATAGGTTATTACAAGAGCATTTATTGTTTATGAGTCATATAGGCCGTTGAGTTAGGTTATTAACGGAAGAAAGATACCTACATTTCCTGCACAACGGGGCGAAGTATGTGAGTTTTCACGATAATATTAGTGATATTACATAGTGTGGTGTGCTGGAGGGAGGCGAGCGTCATTCTTCATTTCGGTCAGCATTGTTGCTTATTGTATATCGGTGCCAGAACATTCTTTATCTCCAGGCGCTCGTGATTCAGAGGGCCTTATTCACGCTTGTTGTCACTTCCGGCAGTAGGAATCCTGCCAGAAAAGGAAGGGAGCAGTGATTGGTGTGGCCGCGGAGCGTGTGGCCCGACCAGAGGCGCCAGGCGGCCAAATAGGACAGACTTGAGGTAAAACACAAGACAGGCCACCAGTAGTGAAGATGGCGGGGCTGTTTGCTGTATGATGTGCATGTACACCTGTCATGTTACCCTTTGGACCTGTCACGAGTCCTGTCACTTGACGGACTGTTAATGCCACACGACGGGTTTCTTGGTATACGTTCATTGTTTTGCAGCCTTTTCGGTATGTTGTGTAGTGTACATCCAGCGTAGATGTTTTGACTCTTCTTTTGAATTTATTAAGTTTTAACGCACCTCAACAACGGCCTAATGACATTTATTTGTCTATGTTTATCTAGATATATCCATGAAAGTATATAGAGATACAAGAACTTCAGAAAAATATCAGTTTTCACATTCCAGCTGATAGCATTTCCTTGTAGTATCAGCATTCGCACCCAAACAGCAAGAAAAGTGGTATTTGTATACTGCCTTCAGCGTTCACTTCCATTGTGTTGTGTCACTGAGTGGCTCGCTGCCCACAGGGAACGCCCTCAAGGTCAAGGGATGAAAATTTTGCGTGGTTTTCTAACGCATAACATTTTATATATATATATATATATATATATATATATATATATATATATATATATATATATATATATATATATATATATATAATTGCAGAGAGAAAAGAAAACGAGTTGGCCAGCCATTGCAACAAGATCGCCTCGGTTGTCCTGGAATGTCTATGCTTTATAGTGTTTTTATAACTAAATATATCTAGAAAAGAAAAATCCTTTACTTTGTGTAGATAGGGTATGGAGTCAGTGTAGCGGCAGCCAGTGAGTCCGCGTGACCCGCTTGTTTCTGAATTGCGTACCTTGACTCTTGGGAATGTCTTGACTTTGTTGCAATGACGAAGATCGACACCGCCGTGGCAGACGGAGACATTAACGTCCCAGATATTTCATTTTCGTCTTTCTTGATACAGTTGTCCGTGTGTTACGTTTCTCTTTCTTTAACTTTACTTGTTCCTTGCTTCTGTCTCGCCCACGGATGCTTTCAACATAACTTTCAGACAGAGACGTAGTGGGTAATAAGATAGGAGCATAAGGGAAGCTGTAAGAAACTCAGTAACACCTACACATGGCAGAGACACAGTCCACCCATCATCCCTGTCCATAACTTCCTGTCTTAAAAAGTTCCTTATTGACTTCACTAGACCTGGCAACCGAGTCTATTTCAGTCATCCACTATCCAATCTGAGAACCAGTTTCCTCCTCCTTTTTAATCAAACTTTACTTCGCTTTACTCTTTATCCTTCCCTTATTATTAATCCCAAAGATTTTGTTTGCACCACCTTTGTTACATCGCTTATGTCACTAGAATACCTAAATCAGATCCAAATCACCTTGAAACTGCAGCTTCCTCTGGTCACGCTTGCACGACTGGCAACACATTCAAGTCTCATAAAACAGATGTAGATAACCCTAACTTCATAAGCTTGGGAGTCTTGCAGGCGTACACGACAGAAGGGCGCCGCAGGGAGTCTTTGTAATGCCACGCCTTTCTCGCCTTGAGTATCACACACTTGATAGGGCCGTGATAAATTTTTCCTCACCTCCTTCCGCGTGATGTGAGCGTGTGTCGTGTGTAGACAGTTCATCGCTGGGGGTCATAAAGTGTTGGGAGAGACGAGTGCCGGCGACAGGAGGCAGAAGGTGGCCGCACAGCAAGGAGGAAGAGGCGTGGAGGGAAGAGGTTTTACTGGGGATCGTAAATCGGAGGGGTTGCAGGGGGAGGAAGCAACGGGTAGGAGGCGCGGGGAGAAGAAAGAAATGGCAGTGAAGAATTGGGGGTGCGAGGAGGGAGGGGAGGATAGGGTAGCTCCAGACGTTGCATACATTTACATACCAGAGTAACTTAAGTATACAACGATGTTTACAAGCCAAGTCACAACCTTCCGCCTCTCCCTCACGACCTCCATCCATTCTTCACGTAGCCTAACCCTGTTGTTTATAGCACGCCGTATTACTTATTCAATCCACAACATTGCACCTACGCTCTGGATCAATTCACAACACAAAGTCAACATCAACACATACAATTTCACATTATTATTTGTATCAGTGTACTTATTTACTGCAGTGTGTTGCTATTGACACACATATCACTGCTTTCTTTAATGCACGTACGGTAAAGTTAATATTTTCGCCGATTATACACCTTCAAGAAATTCGGAATCACAGTTTGAAGATGAGGTGACAAAGGCTTCGGGTAGAGTTTTAGCTGTGGTCAGATATTTTTAAGTAACCCACTCTTTTGAAGTACTCTGCCGTTTAGAAAATCGTAGAACATAAACAAAGAAGAAGAAAAAACTTGTGTGATTGTAATTGTTGCTTGAGAGTGGAAGAAGAAAGGTTTTGGTATGTGCCAATGTAAACTAACCTACGTAACTTAATCCATAGCTAGTTTGCATGGAGAGAGAGAGAGAGAGAGAGAGAGAGAGAGAGAGAGAGAGAGAGAGAGCGATGTGAGGGAGGAGATACCTTTGAAACTTGACTTGCCATTATTGCCGTCAAGTTTGTAAATCACTCAGCGTCTCTGGCCATTCCTGTCATGTATTGTGATGCTTTACTGCAGCTTCCCGGTGTCTATGCTGGCGGCGAGCCTCGTGCTGTTCTCCGTTACCGCTTTACTTGGGAGAACTTGAGGCTGTTTGTTGTCCAAGCATGTTGGTATACCCTAACAAGGGAGTTACCACCACCACTCCGGCACTTGCCTCCACAAACAATCAGCTGAACTATCATCGTAACATTTACTATAAGAGTCATGTGCAATATTTCAATTCAGATTTATCATTAAGGATTCGTTTTCCTTATATTTCATCTTCCTACTTGGGTATCTTATTATAGTGTCTTTTTAGTAGAATTCAATTTAAGACAGTTTAATCAGATGCGAATAGTGTGCTCGGTTACTCGCATCCACTCTAATCACTTATATCAACTGGCAACTTATGTCAGTGTTGTCAGCTGCTGTAAGACGCAATAACGGAGCATTTATTTTTGTAGACTCCTAAACTTTTAATGTCGCGGCGACACCATCAAATCAATCTGTTACTGTCAGTCGTCCCAGCCTCCTCCCTGTGGCGTATAATAAAGTTATCTCCAGACTTTCCACGTGCTCGCCGTCCTCGCTTTTCATTTTCGGGTGCAGTATTCCCCAAACTTTTCCTTCGTGGCCATAACCTGGAAAAGCCTCTCCCTGCTGGCGGCATCGACCTCTGCCTCCTTGGCTTCTTCACTTTTTCCGCCTCGAAGCCTCGCAGCCCGGCCCTCGTTGTGCCAGTGTCCGCAAAATGAAGAGGCTCCCGCTGCCGTCGCTCTCAAAGACAGGATCAAAACTTGCCGTATTTCATCTGCCCTGCCTCAAAATCCCCACGGGACGCGCTCTGTCAAGGGGGACGATAAACATATCGCAAATGGTTTATGACGAGGGGTTTTGGGCGGCTATTCGGCAACTGGCAAGGCTCGAAATGGAGACGACAGGGTGAGTGGGTTTGATAGGACGGGTGAGGGTGAGAGAGTGAGAGCAAGGCGTTGAGGGTGCGGACGTGGGTGTACATACACTATACGCGGGAGAGGGGCTTGCAAAGGGAGGTCAGGAGTATAATAAATACGTAATGTTTGCAGCACCAGTTATTTGCCGATGTTATAGCTACAAAAAGCATTTGGAAAACCATCCACGTTACGTAATAGAGTGGCCGTTTTGCACATCTTTATCACAGAATGAATTGTTAAAGCGCTCCAGCTGCATTTTAGTTAACGTGTATAGTTTATGACTCGCATAGTCAAATTTTCAGAGTACTGCTATACTTGCTAAATTCAAACCACTTAATATACAAAACTTAATTTGTATTTACAGCAGGCAAGCATTTCACTATCACTGTATTGCACGCGAGTAATCTTTTTAGAGTGCCCTGTGTGCCGCCACCCTTGCTTATTACATCACCTGCTGCTTATTAAAAACACCTTCCAGCAATCTAGCCTTTGACGGTCCCTTTGATCCAGGCGCTACACTTGCTACCGCCAAGCTTGAGTCACTTTTTCCGGCGCAGTAATGGCATGTTGCACTCATTCTGCCCTGAAATGTCCCTCCTACGTGATGGCTGCTCGCTGCATACCCGCCACCCTCCACTCTCCACAGGGACACACGCACATCAACAAAAAACAAAAATAACACTCAGCCTGACAAATACAGTCTCTCACGTCTGTCTGGCTAAGGACTTTTTTTTCAACCTTTCCATGATAATAACCATTTGTCATTGTTATTTATTTTATTACCGTGCCATAATTTTTTTTGTTTACTTGTTTGTCTAATGTAATTTAATTGCCGTGTGTGCACAACTTACTAGCTCGTTCCCTACAAATAATAATTTCTACTGTAATAACGTAAATAATGGTGATGAAGGGCAGAGCTTTACTCGTTTGATGAATATAACATCGTCTGCAGAGAGAGAGAGAGAGAGAGAGAGAGAGAGAGAGAGAGAGAGAGAGAGAGAGAGAGAGAGAGAGAGAGAGAGAGAGAGAGAGAGAGAGAGAGAGAGAGAGAGAGAGAGAAAGAAAGAGAGAGAGAGAATTTTCAATGATTACGGCAAAAACAACCCACAATTTCAACAACAATAATATGCACGAGTCTATACTGGACTTTACTAAGACAGTTTAACCTCTAATTTTCGAGTCCATTGTGTGTTACCAGAGAGTGATGGCGTGACTTTTCCACCCGTCAGTATATGTGGGAAGTTTTTCACAGAGAGCAGCGCAGAAAACAGTAGCAAACTCTTTATGCGAAACTGTAAACTCTTGCCTATTATATTTACGAGGTCGCTGAGGGCTAGGCTGAGTTCATGCAAGGCATTAAAATTTTAAAACACGAGAACAGTAAACTTTCTCTCTCTCTCTCTCTCTCTCTCTCTCTCTCTCTCTCTCTCTCTCTCTCTCAAGCACCATTTTACCTCCTCATCAATTCAAATACTCGAGTCATGCAGATGCTCGTTCAAAGGCTAACATTGTGTCCATTTACGTGAGAAAAGACGACTTGGCGAAAACTGGTAACTCAAGCTCTTTCATCCCCACCCTGCCGCCGCCCTGCCTCCATCCACCGATCCAGCCCTGATCCATCACCCCCCAGCCCCGTCCTACCTGCCCCAAGCACCACAGACGAGGCGCTACACTATAAAACTATATGCAGTTGCTCCCCGCAGTGTTGTTTTCTCGTCCTTTTGTTGTTAGGGTGTTATTTTTTAAAGGTATTGGATATCATTCTGTAATTACGTCATTATTTCTTTCTACAATTTCTTCAGCGTTAGATTGGAAAGTTTGCAGTAGCGGCACTGGTTTGTTTGTGTATTAATGTGTTAGTTTGTGTATTTTTAGTTTGAGTTCGTGTGGTGTTGGACATTCCCGTCAAGGTTAATTAAGTAAAGAGAGGAAGTGTGGAGTTTTAGAAGTGTGTGTGTGTGTGTGTGTGTGTAAGGGTGTGTGTTTGTGTGCGCGCGCCAGTGACAGATCCAGGGGAGGGGCGACCTGAGGAAGCTGAACACCCCGGAAATTTTTGCTTATTACATAAAAATGACATTATTACATAAAAAATAGCTGCATACATCTTAAAAATGCCCTCAAGATTGCTAACTTTTCAAAAGAATTATCGGGGGTTTACAGCGCCTCCCCCCCAACCCTCCACAGCTGATTACACTCGCCACCAATCTCAAGCAATACAGGAATTCAGACTATCCTCCAAATATCTTGATCCTGGATTCGCCACTGGTGTTTGCGCGTGTTAAAGTTGCCATAACTCACCTACTTAGGAGAACAGTGGAACCAGTGAGGGGTATGAAAGCTAAGAAGTAATCGCTACACACACACACACACACACACACTCACTGAGGCAGACCCGATATTGCTTCATGGGTTCGGCTGCTTCATGGTTCATTCGCCAGACTGAGTCGTGAAGGTGCAGTCCAACGAAAGTTAAACGTTAAAAGTCTTGAGCTGCAATACTTCTCTATCAAGTTAATCGCTTTAGTGTTTAGAGTTACTGTAGATCTTATCCTTTGTTCTCGTGACGCTAGTGAGTCTGAAAGCGTTTACACTGGCTAGATTTCTGTGCCTGTCTGAAGAAAATGCACTTTGAACGTCGCAGTGATGATGTTGATGATGATGATGATAGTGGTGATGGTGATTGTAGTAGTAGTAGTAGTAATAGTAATAGTAGTAGTAGTAGCAACAGTAGCAGTAGTAGTAGTAGTAGTAGTAGTAGTAGTAGTAGTAGTAGTAGTAGTAGTAGTAGTAGTAGTAGTAGTAGTAGTTGTTGTTGTTGTAGTAGTATAGTAGTAGTAGTAGCAGTAGTAGCAGTATGTAGTTGTTGTAGAAGTAGTAATAGTAGTAGTAGTAGTAGAAGTAGTAGTAGTAGTAGCAACAACGGTAGCAACAACAACAACAACAACAACAACAACAACAACAACAAAAACGATAATGATAATAATAATGGGCAACAACAACAACAACAGCAGCAGCAACAACAACAACAACAACGACAACAAAAACGATAATGATAATAATAATGGGTTCACCATTAAATGTATGAAAGCATTGATGAAATTGAGAATGGATACTTTTCTCTCTCTCTCTCTCTCTCTCTCTCTCTCTCTCTCTCTCTCTCTCTCTCTCTCTCTCTCTCTCTCTCTCTCTCTCCGCTTCTATCTTGAGATAAGTTAGGATAGGTTGACAATAATGTTAGTATTCGTGGGGATAGGTGGATTAGGTTACATAGGAATTAAAAAGGCAAAAGACATCTTGAGAGGGAAAAGTTTATTGGAAATGATAAAAAAAAACACTTCTTTTCACTAGCCGTACCTCATCGTTTACTGGGGAAGGTGGGAAAAGAAATCTCGAGAGGGAAAAATCTATTGGAAATGATAAAAATATTGGAGATGATAAAAAAAATGTCCACTTCTTTTCACTTGCCTTACCTCATCGTTTGCTCGAGAAGGTGTGAGCGGCGGTGGCCCAGCAGGAAGAAGCACCAGGGACGAGGAGCTTATGAACACCTCGCCTCTCGTCACCGACCAGCCCTACTTCGACCCCAGCATGTCCACCACCCTCACCGCCCATGTGGGGAGGCGGGCTGAACTCCATTGCCGCGTTCATTCCATTGGCAACAGAACGGTGAGTCAACATAAGAAGATTGGTGAGAAAATAAGGAAGGCTCTAGCTGAATATTGGCTTGTCTCCTTGTGTGTGTGTGTGTGTGTGTGTGTGTGTGTGTGTGTGTGTGTGTGTGTGTGTGTGTGTGTGTTTCACTATTTGATCTGCTGCAGTCTCTGACGAGACAGCCAGACGTTACCCTACGGAGCGAGCTCAGAGCTCATTATTTCCGATCTTCGGATAGGCCTGAGACCAGGCACACACCACACACCGAGACAAGGTCACAACTCCTCGATTTACATCCCGTACCTACTCACTGCTAGGTGAACAGGGGCTACACGTGAAAGGAGACACCCAAATATCTCCACCCAGCCGGGGAATCGAACCTCGGTCCTCTGGCTTGTGAAGCCAGCGCTCTAACCATTGAGCTACGGTGTGTGTGTGTGTGTGTGTGTGTGTGTGTGTGAGAGTTGGCAATTATGTTGGTCATTAAAATCTTGTCTACTATGTTACCTGTCAGAAACTCACCGTGTACACAGCGGGCTCAGGTAACGAACGGGTCACCTGTAATTAAGTCACATCGGTCTGACAGTTTCGACGACTCAAATTCATTTATAGCAAGTTTGTGTGTGTGTGTGTGTGTGTGTGTGTGTGTGTGTGTGTGTGTGTGTGTGTGTGTGTGTGTGTGTGTGTGTGCCTTAACTAACATGTCCTGAAACACACACACACACACACACACACACACACACACACACACACAACAACACACATAAACCATACACACACATCTTAGCTTCCTTTCCTCCCCGTTTTCTTTGTCACTGTTCCTGTCCCCTAGGTGTCATGGATACGAGGGCGTGACCTGAGGATACTGACGGTGGGGCGGTACACGTACACCACTGATCTGCGTTACGAGGTGCTGCACCAAGACGGGACGAACCAGTGGACGCTGAGAATAAGGTCTGCTCAACCTCGCGATCAGGGGACCTACGAGTGCCAGATTAGCACCAAACCCATCAAAGCCTTCACCGTCTTCCTGAAAGTACTCGGTGAGGAGAGAGAGAGAGAGAGAGAGAGAGAGAGAGAGAGAGAGAGAGAGAGAGAGAGAGAGAGAGAGAGGGGGAGGGATGGAAAGCGGGGTAACATTTTTATTCCTTTGCTTCCTATTCTCCTTCATTCTGCAGAGCCTCGAGGGGAAATCCTAGGCTCCCCGGACCTGTACGTGCAGAAGGCTAGCATGATCAACTTAACCTGCATCCTACATAACCTGCCTGAGCCACCCACCTATGTGCTCTGGTACCATGGGAATAAGGTAATGTACTACTACTACTACTTCTTCTACCACTACTACTACTACTGCTACTGCTACTGCTACTGCTATACTACTACTACTACTACTACTACTACTACTACTACTGCTACTACTACTACTACTACTACTACTACTACTACTACTACTACTACTACTACTACTACTACTACTACTACTACTACTACTACTACTACTACTACTACTACTACTACTACTACTACTACTACTACTGCGAATAAACATCTTCCCTTGAATTACCTTGTGTAGTTTATTGCATACATTCTCGCAATGGCTAAACCTTTTCCCGGCTATTTGGCACATAAATCGTTAATCGTTTACCTCTCTGGGACTGCTCCACTTCTTTTACCTCTCTGGGACTTCTCCACATCTATAGGCATCTCCAAACATTTTACTGGCTAGAAACAGCAAAATCTTATATCTTTCCATCCCAATCTTGCTCTTCGTTGCTTGTAATGATATTATACATTAGTTTAAATCGCCTAAAGCGTTCCATATTAATGTGAAACGGCTACAAATATTTCTACTTTGTTATATTTTGTATTTACCTGCTTTGTTCTTCTCAGGATATAAGATACAGCAGCAGTCGTGGTGGCGTGGCAGTGTTGGTGGTGAAGGATACGACCACGACCACCAGCCATCTGCTCATCTCCTCCGCCACACTCCAGGACGCGGGCCGCTACACCTGCGCGCCGGCCGGCCTCAGCCCCACCTCCGTCAGAGTTCACGTGCTCGACGGTAACCACGAGGACCCGAGGCGCAAGACGAGGCGGCCAGGAGGAACACTATTGATATTTAAGCCTTGAGTTCTGGGGTTCTCTGGGCTTGTCACTCACACACACACACACACACACACACACACACACACACACACACACACACACACACACACACACACACACACACACAGGAGAATTTATATGATATATATTATTTAACATGTTTTGCACTATATTTGAAATATTTTGTGAAATTGTGACGTTTAAGAGAGAGAGAGAGAGAGAGAGAGAGAGAGAGAGAGAGAGAGAGAGAGAGATAATGTCCTTTGATCAACAGGGGAAGAACCGGCGGCCATGCAGAAGAACAGCACAGCAGCATTACCGCCCCCACTAGGTACGCCTTCGCGCGCCACACACACACACACACACACACACACACACACACACACACACACACGGCCCGGTAGCTCAGTGGTTAGAGCGCTGGCTTCACAAGCCAGAGGACCGGGGTTCGATTCCCCGGCCGGGTGGAGATATTTGGGTGTGTCTCCTTTCACGTGTAGCCCCTGTTCACCTAGCAGTAAGTATGTACGGGATGTAAATCGAGGAGTTGTGACCTTGTTGTCCCGGTGTGTGGTGTGTGCCTGGTCTCAGGCCTATCCGAAGATCGGAAATAATGAGCTCTGAGCTCGTTCCGTAGGGTAACGTCTGGCTGTCTCGTCAGAGACTGCAGCAGATCAAACAGTGAATTACACACACACACACACACACACACCTTGTCTGTCATAACTTACGCTTCATCTCCTGACAGACGGACGGCCAGCAATGAGCAACAGCAGCGCTGTGGTGAGTGGCGCTACCAGGACAGTGAAGGCAGAGGCGGTGACCTTAGCTCTGGTGCTGGTGCCTGCGTGGTTACAGGTAAGACACACACACACACACACACACACACACACACACACACACACACACACACACACATTACAGCTCGTACCCTTGCCATGTCGTTGCTTATCTTTTAACTTAATGGCCTGAAAACACGTACATTTTTTCTTCTTTCAAATCCACATGCATATTTTTACTTTGGTCACTAGAAAATTCATTCTTTAAATTGTAAGAATAAAAATGCCATGTAATGTGAGTATGTAGCGCGTACGTACGTGTATAGCATTTCTTTTTCTTTTCTTTTTCCTTGTTATTTCTTTTTTTCTGGAATGACAGGTTTCGAAACGGAGTCGGAAAAAAAAAATATAGGATGAAAGTTTATGCATCACAGCTTTACCTTTTCAGCGTAGACTCTTTCAACTCTTAACTCAAAAGTCAAAGCTGGTATATATGCCGTCGCAAATAACTTCAAGGGGAAACTTATTTAGGATTTAAGGAAAACTGTGTCCTGATTTCCAGCCAACAACACTGTGTTTGAATAACGGCGAGTAATCAGCACAAGTTATGACAGTTGTGACATTTCAGAACTCATATCTTCAGTGAGTCGAATTATTGGTTTATTATATACAACGTAGTATTTGTGTGTTGCATTAAAGGGGCGCGCGAGCATTACTACAACACTACTGGAGCAACACTACAGGGAGGGTGTCAATACGTATGAAATAATGGGGAGCGTGTAATGGTTTTGTTTAGTTCAGTATATTGGTTTTGAATATTGAGGCTAACCATTACTATTGCTATTGAGTGCTCGTGTGTGTGTGTGTGTGTGTGTGTGTGTGTGTATTTATTGCTACTGATAGGTCGTAAGTACTTGTCCAAATAATTACATAGATTAGTGAAGGTCTGTCTAGTCAGTCCTCCATGACGGACGTGATACATAACCGATGTGAATGCTTAGTCACACACACACACACACACACACACACACACACACACACACACGCGTAGTGTAATGGTTAGCACGCTTGACTCACACTCGAGAGGGTCCGGGTTCGAGTCCCGGAGGCGGCGAGGCAAATGGGCAAGCATCTTAATGTGTGGCCCCTGTTCACTTAGCAGTAAATAGGTACGGGATGTAACTCGAGGGGTTGTGGCCTCGCTTTCCCGGTGTGTGGAGTGTGCTGTAGTCTCAGTCCTACCCGAAGATCGGTCTATGAGCTCTGAGCTCGCTCCGTAATGGGGAAGACTGGCTGGGTGACTAGCAGACGACCGAGGTGAATTACACACACACACACACACACACACACACACACACACACACACACACACACACACACAAGTAAATAAATAAACTAGATAAAACGAAATAAAATAAAATCCTCGTGTGTGTGTGTGTGTGTGTGTGTGTGTGTGTGTGTGTGTGTGTGTGTGGGGTCAGGGGAATGTCATGCAATCGTTCCCTCTGTTTGTCTAGATGCGAGGGTGCTGACTACTGGTGTCAGTGAGTGTCGCTGCCGTGCGGGGGTCTGCCACTACACAGCCACTGCCTCTCCTCGGCCTGCCTGTGATCCGAGCATGCTGTGAAGGCAGAGCAGCGGACCTCACTGCTCTTGCTCGCCAGCCCGGATATCACCCGACAGTTCGCAACACCAGACATCCTCGCAGCTTAGTGAGGTGAGGCAAGCACGTGGTTCAGCCTCTTGATTGTTGTGACTTGTCAACGAATTAGTCTGGTGCAGGTTGATAATTCCGTTTGATATCCTTGTAGAGGTGTCGTGTGACGGCAAGTTTAAATGGTTACCTGTTGATGTTGGTGATCAGGTGTAGGTCAGGAAGCTTGGCCTTTGTATCGGCGCTTCCTCGATGTTTCTTGTCTTTTTTTATTATGAACTGACCAATTAAGTTCTTCCGATGATGTTCTCTTTTCTTCCACATTTCATTCACTAATTTCTCCTTATCTAACTGCCTGATTATCTTATAGGTGTTCGTGAAGGTGTGATACGTCAGTCAAGCACACCTGGCCCCACCTGTGTCGGGAAGGTTCACCTGGGAACGCCAGCAGCACCTCGTCTTTTGTATGTACACGATCGACGGGATGAGAAACTCCTGTATTGAACTTATCATAGTCGACTCACTCTAACTAGATTCGTAGACCACGTAGTGCGTATTTTGTCACCATTAACTCATTTTGTAGGTAACTAACCATTTTGTAGATGATGTACAAGTTGTTTAACACATTTACATTCACCGTTAGACACCACGCGAGGTATAACTGAATGGCTGCTCAGTGGCGGATCGTCAGTGAGTAATCTCTCGCAGAACAGGCGTTAAGACAGAAATATGCAGCCTATAGAAAATGATTAGTTCTGAGCTCATAATTGGTTCCGAGTGTCTAGAGAGGGAGGTGGTGAGGCGGATCAAACTGCGTTGGGCGAGGCCTACAGATAGTAAACAATATCAGTGTTCATTAATCATTCCCTATCGTCAAGCATTTTGGAGTTTATCTGTGTTACTTTTCCACGTGTTCGTTAATGCGTTTGAGTGTTGAAGTTTGTACAAAGGTAGCTTTGATAACGCGTTGTGAAGAGTGAACGCCCTACGTTCATATACACACACAACTATGTAAATGCTACTGTTGTTTTCACCTGTATGGTTTTTATGATACTTTTCGTGCTTTGACAGAATATTAGCTTCACTTCTCGCGCTCGGTGGGGAAAAGTGTTGTCAAAATATTGTGAGATGTTCAAACTGGAAATGCTCTTGTGTAACGCAGCAGTGTGGAAGGAAAAAATAGGTGTTCCTCACTCACTCAGCTCTGCATAAAACAGGATGCACCTCTGAACCTATTTGCTTTACCTGGTGTGTGTGTGTGTGTGTGTGTGTGTGTGTGTGTGTGTGTGTGTGTGTGTGTGGTTTCTGTAATCTTAAGTAGCTACTGACGTTTTGCACCTAGCACCTTCACCATCGTCGTGTACCTGAAGTTGAATCAATCCTACGTGCACACTTCCATTGTAATTTGATGTAAGATTGACCCCATCCCACCACGCAATATTGATCAAAACCCAGCGAAGACGAGAGGAAGCTTAAAAACTTGCATATACTAAAATTTAAGTTTATTTGAGTATAAAAATATAGGAGACCTGACTACAACATATGCAAAAGTGATTAGTTATAGCTGCATATCATGACGAACATAAATAGAGATACTGGCTTTTGGTATCCGGCACATCACTCGTTCCCTCAGCCCTGAAAGTTCTCCTCGCAGAAGGTGACGTACAGGAAGTGGTCTGTGTGGGCGTGGGCGTGGTGCAGACTGGCCAGGGTGCAGGTGACGGACGCCAGGGTGTTGCCGGTGAAGAAGAGGATAGAGTGGCGAGGATCTACCTCTATCCTGGTCCTTAACGCGAGGTGCAGCTGTGCCAGGTTCAGGTGTCCAGGGGCACTCACGCGCAGCTCCTGGTAGGTCCCCACGCGGCATCTGCCAGAGGGAGACACGCTTGAAACGGTGCTATGGTCCTCTGTTGATGTTATTTTTCCATGCAAGTCAAAAGTAATGGGTGAACTGCGGATCGTATTCAGAAACGCTTTGCTTACTCATCACTGCTATTTTCAAAGGCCACAGAGGTGATTAGCCAGGTTCTCTAGTACATCCTTGATAATCTGTCACTAGCACCATAAAGACACTATGAAAAAAGTGTAACCTGAATTACAGCCCTTTGGATGTAGAGGCGGTGTGGCGCTGAAGTGTTTTAGAACAGTTTTTTTTGTTTGACGTGTCCTGATTCTTCCTTGCCTGACGCATCCACGAATTTACTACTTGGGTGAAGTGTAATGGCGTGGACTACTTGTATATAACAGTGGCACGCAAAACATTCTCCGTATCTCCAGTTTTGATGACGATAAGAAAATCATTCTATGTGTTTGGGAGCGGAGCACTAGTGTAATTCATAGCGTGTCAATGAATGTGATATAAACGCGATACTGAAGAACTATCATTCTCTTCACTCCAATGGTTACGGATGCTGGCTAAGCTCTCAAGTGTACCTTTTATCCTCATTGATTGTTTAAGATCATTCCCTGGACACACGTATAAGAGTAAAAAGAAAAAAAAGCCACACTCAAACAGTCCACATGTATATATTGTTTACTGCATGCTCACTTATCCCACATTCTCTCCTATCATATCCTTCCCTACCCGCACTGACCTGTAATGGGCTGACAGTCTTGCCCCACACCCACACTCGAGACGCCCTCCCCCTCCACATCACGAGCTGCTGAAGACCCTCAGTTAGTGGTAGTACTGAGCGCATTTCAGGTGGCCTCGCGACCATCAGTCAGGTCACTCAGTCATTACCTCGCCCTTCATCTCGACCTCACAGCTTCTCCCCTGCCTCCATCTTCCTCCTCCTCCTCTTTCTCCCCTCCCTAATCCACTCGACTATTTATTACCAAAAGAGCGTAAACCACATTCAGATTCAGAAGCACCCATCACACTTTATTCCGCTTCATCATGTTTTAATTTTATATATTCATTTGAACAAGTTTAATATTCTACTTTATCTCCATAACTACAAGTATATTTGATATGATAATAGGAATGATTTGACACCTACTGCGAGCAAAGTTGAAGAAGGAATGATTGAGTGTGGAGGGGTAAGTCACTAGCGCGTTCAGGGGTCCGGAAGCCATCACCCCCACCAACACACCTACCTCCAGCCTCGTGCTCTCAAGTAACGCCCCTGGATCACGGTCAGGGAATGCACGTGAGCTTGCGGGAGGGTAGGAATGCGATATCACGTGTGAGCAAATACCGAGACGTTCCACATTTGGCCTTGGTGGATGCTACGAGTTGGGCATGTACAGTATGTTTGTCTGTGTTTGACGTAGCGACCTAAACACCTCCTTATCGACTCTCACCTATAAGTAATACTGCTGTTTGTCTTCTAGTTTTGTTTACCTTGAATGACTTTAAACTACACCGCGAGCAGCAATGGTAGGAGCGTGTACAGTACAGGACAACACAGCCTCAAATTTGACACCATCAAGCAGCCTCGAACAAATTATCTATCAGCCATCTAGTCTGCGGCAACGAGGCTGCTCTGATGTCGCCCTGGAGCCCCGAGACGAGCTATATCTTAGTATGAATGTACAGTAACACGTGAGAAATCCGTCCCATGTGAAACTGTGAACAAGAAGCATACTCACCGTGCGGCGCGGCCCAGCACCACGGGCACATTTCCTGGCTGGCGGCGCTTCATGCGGCGTGCAAGTTCTTTCCTCTCCTCCAGGGTATTCTGCTCCGAGAACTCCCACAGTCTGCAGTATCCCTTCATCCTCGTCAGCTGTTACCCTTCGTGGATGCTTCACTTGACGTTCACTCTTTACTAGATTTTTCTCATGTGGGTTTCGGGTCAGGATCAGCGAGCGCACTGGTAATCAGTGTGAGACGAGACAGGTGACTGAGGAGCTGAGGAGACGGCCGACGAGAGGCCTGACTGTGTGGGGCGACCCACCCAAGACAGTTTATCTCGGTCATGCTCTCGGCGCTCCGTGACTGCCACATGAATCTCAGTGCCTCGCCATTTCCACGCTGAGCCAGTTGACATTTTAGTTCAAAATTGTTATTGCTGGGCGCGCTTAAAGTTATTGCGGAAATACGTCTGATTTTTGCTTGTTGCTGGTCTTTTTAATATACTTGGCTACGTTCTTACTTCTGTGATGATCGAGACATTAGACTATCATTTTTCATATCTATCAGATGCCCTCCATTCACATCTACTTGATTAATCTCTTACACTTCTGCCACACCAAGCTAATCCTAAATCATTTTTCTTTCTTCTCGCAATATTTTTTGACAAGTTTTAATTCTTCCAAAATTCAGTTCATTATCTCCTAGTAGTGTCACAGCTGTGATGTCTGGGGCATAGCGTGCCGCAGAAATGATGCTCTGTGCGATCTCCATGTTCCGAAACAGAATATTTTTTTTCTTTCACTTTCCTCTCCTACAAACAGGTGTTGCATCAAGGAAAATCAAACAGCCTTGTTAAATGAAGTGTTTTGTTATGAAACTGAGTTACAATAATCTAATGTACAATACCATAGTAATAACCTAAATATAAGCACAAATTGGACACTGTGCTCAAAGCTTGGTGGATTTGAAATAGGTATTTGATGGAGTAAAGGAACATCATTCACTCTTGGCATTCATTCACCTCGGCCGCCCACACCGCCTCGCCGGGCCTCGTAGGGAGACAGGAGTCGTAAGCAAAATTGTGATTCCTAGTACTGATAGTCACAGGTGGAGCTACTTAATCCGTTATGGCACTTTTTTTTTCAAAATAAATAATCATCCTTTTGTATTCAAACCATGTTGATTAAGAAAATTAGGTACAAAATTACTTTAAATTTGAAAACTACTTTTGGAATTGCGTCTTAGTAACGTGTGCCTCGTATTTGATAAGCCACAGTAAAGAATCTAATGCAGTGGGTATTGTGGTGGTCTTTAGTCGTGATTTGAAATGTGGTTCTTTGTAAATTACCCATCATTACTCTTAATTTTAACTTTTAAATTATTACTTTAGATAACACAATAAAATCATTCCAGGTCTTCTCATTTATGACCTGCAAATGACAAGGTAGTTTTTCTTTCATAGAATGGTGCTGTGAAAGGTTCAAGTGATGGCTGGAGGATGAATAAAGGCCGTCTGTTGCCTGGGCACTGGGACGGATCTCTGGATTCAACATAACCAAATGCTATTTGGCAAACAGTTTCTTTATTCCAAAGTAATTTTAAAACATGTGAACATGACACATTGTTGAGAATTTGATTCACCAATTGCTGGATGTGCTATTTCCATGTTCAATGTGTGCATAAAACAACAAACAACAATGGCTTATTTAATTTAAGTTAAAATCAATATAATCTAGTGCACTTTATATTTACATCCCTCAAACAGTGGGTTAATAGGGACAGTTCAACTTGGTCACATGCACAGCCAAATAGCACATGAACCAGATTGGTATTTGAAATGGTCTACTTAGACTGGTAATTCACTCCACCACTGTGATATCATTGTGATTTAGAAGTGGGAGAGGGTAAAGCCATTCAAGATATTCCACCCCAGGAAAGCTCTCAAGTACCCGTGAAAGGGGGACATGACACCTGCAAGGACGACAAATACCTGACAATTTTAGTGGCAATGGGAAATTGGGATAAAATACTTAAAATTTAGAAACCTATCTGAATATTCTAATACTGAACTTAGTGTCCTGAAAGTGGAGACTGTTGAGAAATGCTCACCAGTGCAATGAGGAGCAGGAGATACCAAACATTCAAGATGGCTGGTAACTTTCGTATAAAATGATAGGGTGGCTTCCTCCAGCCCCCTGCAGCAGCCCACACGGGTCGCCTTACGGTGCATGTTGGGATCCCAACACGGCAACTCAAAACTGTACAGACACCACCACTCACACATCACATCTATGCAGTACTCAGTCCCATCCACACCAACTATAAGGACACCTTCATAAAATGTTCAATCACACTGATAAAAATGCTTAAGACACCATACACAATATATCAGATGAATAAGACGCATAGACTAATTGTAGAAAAGTAATGTCTCACTTTGCATGTTACAAACTGTTGTGTGATACCAATATATTGTGTCTATAATAACACATTTAGGTACACAATTTTAAACAATGAGACAAAAACATTACTACACTGTATATCACAGTTTAAACCTAATGACCCATTTAGGAATATAATGACAGTCTATCTTTTGACATACATAATACAGATATACAGATAAACAATCATAATCTTCTGATGAATGCTGTCAGCCATTCTAAAATTTGCTATACTTTTCTAGGAACATAAAGCACAACAAAATCAAGGGAACAGGAGTACAAATTTCTTTAGCTTGATAACTTTTACCAGAAACTAAATTGTCTACTTTGAATTCTGAATCAGGAGCTGCATGTCTCTCTTGCAGCAGGCGTAGCCCAGACAGCCAATCATGAAGTCCGTCTCAAGGAGATATTAATATTTAAGAGTAATCTTTGGTACAAATTTCAACTAATTAATAAGATGACAGTGTTGTCCATACAATTCAAGTCAAACTAAGCTTTTTAACATAATACATAATTCACATACACATGTACAGTGCATCTCCACTACAGTTGACCAAGTAGCAATTCTCTTGGTCCTTGGCACCGGGTAGAGTGTGCCACACCAGTGACGTGGACAGGGTACATCTACAGCCAGCCAGTCAGAGGTCTGGTGGCCTACAGTGATGAGTTTCACACTATATAGTGGAGCTTCACTGTACATTTGTCACATGTCCATCACTCATGAGATTATTGGTAAAATAAGGACTGACAGTTACAGTAAAACCTCACTTCAGCAGAAAGGGACATTCCCTGTTAAAACGAAAAGCCATGATTCAATACTATACTTTGCCTTCTTAGACACATTTCTTTTTCTTATTACGGCATATTACATAAATGCCTCTGACCAAAAATCTAGTTTTTGACAGATATTGATGAGACACAGTCCTGACCTGCCTTACATTACGTGAACAAAACATCTAAGGTAGAGAAGAAATGCTTTAGTGTAAAGCATACAGTACAACTGAAGTGTTTGGTCAAGTAACAGGAACAAATATGATGAAGAATATTTAACTTCCATAAGCTACAGGACAAGTCCTTGGTATGGCAGAAGTTGTCCAGGAAGATCCCTCCCAAACAATCTTTGGCATAAGATCATGGCATAAGATCAGTATTACTATATTACAGTCTGATAAAATAGGGTTTAACTGTATTATGTCTGCCTTTATACAAGTTCTTGGCATGTGACAACTTCCTTCAATGAAAATTTGTATTGTAAACACTGATAAGGTATATATCAAGCTAGAGACAATGTAGACAATTAAGTCTCTTCTATGTTGGTACCACTAGCTGACCTCTCCATTCTGAATACTGGACAAGAAGGGAAAGGAGACAGAAACCTAGATAAAAGATGAACAATCTACATATTATAGGTTATAACATACCAGAATATCTATGCTTAGAGCACAAAGTTCTGCTGAGGGGAACCAACAGCTGTGGTACATTTTGTCATCTCCATGTTAAGATGTTTCCCATATCTATAGATTTACTCCTGAGCCATCCATGTAACTATTTATATACAGACAAAGCTTGATCTGATTCAGGTGACCTTAACCCTTGGGCTCTTCAGCTTGATGCCAACATATATGACTTGCTTAAAGAATTATGTTACTTTTTGGGATGTATAAAATCACACTGAATGGCTTGTGTTGAATGGTTCCTACTACATGTAATCCTACATTTTACACACAAAAGATACTGGTAGAAAAGCACACTGACAAAATGAGACACACTACATTTCCCTAATTACCTCCTACCAACTAGCCAAAATAAAGTCTTAACAATACACTGGACTAGAATGGGCAATTTCGTCCTCGCTGTTTGGAGACTGGGATCATCCATTTTTGAGCCTGCAAGGATTACAATAAGGCCTACTTTCTTGGCTTTTCACGTACACAAAAAAGAGCATAGGCCTTATTCATAACATATCCAAGGACCAAAATTGTGCATCTTGTCGAGGTGAACCAATGTGATGAATCTTCCCTTCTATTTATATGCACACAGGGGAGACCTACTGGTGGGTGTGTGTGTACATCTTGGCACAGAGAGAGAGACGCAACCGTGTTCCTGCATCAAACTTACGAGTGCACTGTAGGAGGAGGTGGTGGAAGATGGCAGCAACCAGACAACATGCTGCTTGCCCGCATGTTATGCAAAACTAACAAAATGCATAACAAAAGTCTTGCACGTATCTATGTATGTATAATGCAACACTGTTAAGGAAGATAACTGAAATATGTACATTTGTGCTAGTGTATAGCTTGAGGTCCCTAAATTCAAAGTTCTGAAACATAACCAGCTTTAAAACTAATCAAACTATACAAATAATAAATAAATAAAATAAACAAATTATAATTTTCCTAAGGAACATCATCTTGGATGACTTGCTTTTCAGTACAATGTCTGGTTCAATAACCAACATCACCAATTCTTAGACTGTGTCTTGACTAAATTCACAGGCAGTTGCTATTCATCCTAATTCATATAAAAAATATCACCTGCTAAGATTCAGATCTAGCTTCCTATTTTCAGCTCCATTTCTTTTTTTGTTACCTTGATTCATCTGAATTAATTTGAATTAAATGATGTTAGCTAACTGACTGAAATTCTGAAGGGAAGTCACAAGCACAATACTAACCATGATGACTGTCTAAAAGTAACATTGAAGAACTCTTAAACAGGAGAATACTCAAAATGCCTTTGTACTCATCAGAACAGAACTGCACGTGCCACACACCCTCACACCCGGCGAGACTGTGAGGCTCCTGGGATGGTAATTCCAGATTGATACCATTTCTGTGTTAACATTTCCTCCAAGTCATTAGTTAGCTTACAAAGATATCCATGTACTTTTCCTCTGACAGGCAGATTTCCTCCTGATTGAAAAATCAAACTATTAATCTTCACAAAACCACAAAATGATGCACATAATTTTGTTAATACTTATGACTGACATACAGGCAATGAGTTTATGCATGGTAGTTATTGTACAACTGGCTTCTTGTAACAAAGAATGGAAGCGTGATACCTTTCCTATATGTAATTACTGTATATGTATGTATATATACAAAAAGACTTGAGGGAACTCATGTACAGGGCATTAATTGTAAAAATGGCAACTCTGGAGAATTACTTCAGCAAGTAGATTGTGAGCATGGAACACATTACACAGTCACACTAGCTTGCCCAGCCACACCAGCACAGGCCACACCACAGACCACAGACCCCAGGCTACTGATCAGCCCACCACATGGTGCCCTCTGTCTCACACCTGGTGCACCTGTGGACTACCAATAGTTCAATGTGGTTTCTTTGGCTATAAGAAGTGCAAAGGTTAATGCCTTCAATTGGTCTCTGTTCAGCTGAGGCCTTCAGTGCCAGCCTCTCACTACCCAGCAAACATTTCTTGTGCTACACTGATAGCAGATCTCTACTACCATAAGAATTCTAGTTCCTGTATCAAGTATTTTACTCATTTGTCCGTGAGGAGCAAGGTTTCAGACTTCTCCACACTCTCAGTTGCTGCTTGACATGTCACACACATCTTCCTCTCAATTACAGACTTGCTCACTCATCTAGACTATTTTGAAACCAGAAAATCCAATCTAAAAGATGAATTTCTATGGCTGCACTTGCCAATCTCATCATAAATCAGTAAAATATATATTTGTATGTATCATATGGAGTCTGTGTTGGCCATTTGGCACATGATGAGTCAGGGTGAGGGGAGGCTGGAGCCCCATGCAGGTCCCACGTTCCTCAGCCTCACACAAAGTTGTTGCTGCCATTTGTGAGAGGCTCCAGTGACTGCAAATATGAAAGGAATGTAAGTCATCTTAAAACGCATCATACATAATCAAAATAATAACATTTTTGGTTATTTGTTTCTGTAGAGATATAATTAATCATAAATTGAAGGGAATAGAAAACTTTGGCAAGAATAATTTCATAATTATGTTACTTCAGTTAACTCAGAGAGAATTAAAAATTTCTTTGAAAATATTGAAACATGAATTTATTGAAGAAAAAGCTGAAACAGACAGGCTAAATATTTTGGTTGTGATAATATGAATAATAATAAATGCAATAATATAAATAAATTAAATAAATAATTAAATACACCACCACAATTACCCAACAAAAGACACCACAAACCCATCACGACATACTCCCCACAACAACAACAACAACACACACTTGTACTTCTCTGCCTTGATAGAACACACAAATGGACCTGCTTACCACAATCAAACACAAACAGAATCATGCATGACAGAGATATATACTGGACGATTCAATACAGAGCTACAGCTAATAGATTGGTATAGAGGTACTACTACTACATGGTGTACACATATAAACTGTCATTACTTTTGATTACTATGAATACAATTACTAGTTGATTTTTTCTATTACCTTAACTAAAAAACATATGTTAGAGCTGAATGTGGAATGTTAAAATGTATTGTCTGTTAACTGACATGGCAAAGCACCCCATCACTTTCTTTTGCTCTTCATGTCTTCCATTCAATAAAGCAGATAAAATGTGTTAGCAAGTGTTGAAATCAACAACGTATAGATTAAAGTTGTTACACAACAGAATGCAAACAAGCATGCACTACATGCAAAAGCAGAACCACAATGTACCTTTGGTGTGGCTTACCGTCATTAAAATTTGAGCGTGTTAACCATTGGCTCACAAAGGCCCTAAGGATGGGAGGTGGAGAAGGTGCGTTAGTGCGGGAGACTTGTGCTCAGTGTGACTAAAGGCATCAGAATTAATTGGTTAGTGAAAAAACAAAACAGTGATCAGACATTCCAGACCACCAATGCCTCATTCACTTGTAGCAACTGTTCTGTGAACTGGACCAGTCAGCAGGAGTGAACATGTCAATTATACCTTTCATAAACCAGAACTAATTAAACTGACCATATACTGACTATTTCTCTCTAGTATAACCAATTTATACTTGTGTTTATTAACACAATCTTTCGTATAGACTAAAGTTTTTTTTTTCCATTACTATATTTGAAATAGTACTTGAGATCATGAAACTGAAGTCTTCATACCGATGATAATACTCACGAACAGAATATATTGCTTATTCATTGCAAAAATTTCCCATCTAGATTGAAGACTTTCCCTTAATGATTCAAATGATTACAAATCAGTTTTCATTAAGGTCCAGAGGTGCTGTGCCAAGATGAGGCCTTGGTGTGGATGCTGTTGAGACATTCCTCAGATGCTCAACATGAGGGCAGCAATGAGAAAAGATGCACTGTAGGTTACTGTGTGAGTGGCACAAAGAATTGCTGATGCATGTGTGAAAAAAGTTTAGAATTGTTCTCAAGTCTTTAGAGAAATCAGTGAGTCCAGCCAAAAGAGTGAAGAAAGTAGGTTGTCAAATCTATTCTCATTATTGGAAACCAAAGAGACTAATTCACTGTGAAAAATTTCATTTTCATAAATATTGAATTCATGTACAACTTTGTGGCACTGAACTCTTTCATGTACAAACAAAGACTGACAACTTTCTAGAAACATGACGCCTACAAAAGTGTACTGCTTTACTTATTTGTCACGTACTGTACAAAGGCTTGGTTACTTTCATGAGTGGAACAAGTGAATGTATACACAACACATCATTAGTAGTAACTGATATCTGCAATTCTGTGATGCTTGACTTGAGAGGAAGAATATTGGCTGCATGTGCTGTTTGAAGGACTATTTATATTTATTAGGTAGTTGATTTTTCTCTCATTCATGTACTTCTGATGATTTTTTCAATGGTTATAAATAAATTTTGCAATAAAAAAATATCTGGAGTTTGATGTGTCATAAAAAAAAAAAATAGATGGCTTAAGTACAATACACAAAGTGCGGTCAAAGAGTTCCAAGACGGTCTCCATTTCAAATGAATCAAATTGGTTTGTTAACATGCAGCAGCGGCAGCACAAAGCAAGGAAGTTGCTGATATTATCAGTGTCATTCAGAAATGTTAATGAATTCCACAATCATACATGCACCATATCACTGTGTACCAAATCTCCTCATCCCTGGCAGAAGCAACACCAAGTTGAAGTCTGCAAGGACTTAGCAAATCAATGTGCTTTTATCACAGATCATCACTGGTGACAAGGTTTGCATGTATGGCTGTAGTCTGGGAACTTTTGCTCACACTTCATGTAAGATTTCTGCTACTGGCATAGCCACTTGATTTAAAATTAAAAGGACCCAAAGGCAAGAAACAAGTTCCTTGATAGAAACTTCTGGTGTAAGGAAGTGAATGGTGAGAATAAATGTATATGGATGGTTGTTAGGTCTAGTAAGAAAGGAAACAATTGTATAAGTGATGTAGCAATCTTAATATTAATATGTTTCATGACTGGAGATGGATTTAGCAATGTTATACAACAGCAGAATAGATACTGTGACTGTAAGAGGGTAACCTTAGTACAAAGGGAGGACGAAGTAAAACTGAGGAAAAGAGGAAGAGGAGAGGACGTGAAAGGAATGTAAGTGCTAGATGTGGAGAGGAATAAGTACATCCTTTGTGATCATCCCACCTTGGTGAGTTCCTAGGAGATATTGGAGTAGACAGAGAGTTAATAATTCTGAGATGACCTTTACAAGCCTGCCAATCAACACAGAAATGGTGAAAATCAGCAATGAACTGTAGCTAAATGAGAGAACACACCAGCCTGGCCCTGCCTCAAACTATCACCTGCATAAAACTGATACAAGAATCAGAGGCTTCTCATCATCCCATCGAGTGCCAGCTGGTGCAGGCAGGCGGTGACCGTGGCCACACCATGACTGCGTGATACTTACGTCTTCTGGAGATGTAACGCCGTACTGCCGGTGCTGGTACTGTGGCCCTCCTGAGGTCGCCCGGGAGCAGGCGTTGCGCTGCTGCCCGGCCAGGTGGAAGCCATCCTCAGTGGTTGTCTTCTTGTACACTGGATTGTCAAAGTTCATGCTGTGCACCGAACGTTTGCGGAAGTACCGGTAGATGACGTAAGCAAGCTGCCGGGACACACCGTGTTACTCTTTAAGTTGGGTTGAGGAACTCATTGTAAGTAGTGTTCTGAATAATTAGTAACTGCTGAATAACCTGAGTAACTCTCTGTGGCAATACTCACTGCAGACGCCACACACAGCACGCCGAGGGCTGCCAGGATGGCGGCGATGGCTACGCTGCCTTCATCGCTTTCCCCCTCAGTCACACTCTCGTGGGGCGGCGCCTCCTGAACCTCTGTCAGCACTGTGCTGCTCAGCTCCTCTGAAACAATATACTCATATTAGTACCAAAGCAGATGTATCTGGTGTGCCATCACACATTCTAAAAAAAACTAGGAACTCATTTCTGTATAATATGCTGCAATTGATCATCATTGCAAAATGCATCACAAAAAGGTTAGTAGTGTAGTTAACTTTCTTGCAGTCAATGCTTATCTGAGAATTAAGTTATGAAAAACAGGATAAGATAGATGAAGCAGTGAAACAAGTGACTGGATCAGGAAGTATTGAAGCAACAACCACAATAGGGCTAGTGCTTGTTTGCTCCGATATACTCTCAGTATATCAGTCTCTATCTATTCACAGATACGCTGTGTTGCAAAGGAAACTCTTCTTCAACAGTGACATTTTCTTAGGATAGTTATTAGCATTATTATTAACATGAAACACTGAAATTTAGTGTACCATTTTCTGCGATTCTTAAATATATATAAAAGCAACTGAAAATGGGTTAAATGATGTGAAAAAAAGAGGTTCACACACACAGTAGGTGTATATATATATATATATATATATATATATATATATATATATATATATATATATATATATATATATATATAACTTTTCTGGTAAATATAACGATGGATGTGGTGCAAGCAAGACAAAACAACACGATCCTAGACGATGAAGGTGAAGCGAGGCAGCTGTGAGGCAGCTGACAGGATAGGAGGAAAGGGGGGTGATGGCGAGGGGGCGGGGGGTTGGAGCGTGGGGTAAGGATACATGCCTGCGCACGTGGGACTGAGCATGCGAGGAGACGACAGGAGGGAGAAATACAGGATATGAAGGTGGCGATGGGAAAGTAAAGACACGATGTAGTGGCATGAAGTGGAGGCAACGAAAACTGGAGGTTGCACCATTCAGCGCAGACACAAAACACGTCAGTGCTGGTGATGTCTAATAACACCTTGTGGAAAACAAGTATGTTGCACATTTTACAGCTGGCACAGGACTCCTTGCAAGCTGCCTCTCCAGTCAGCTGCAGCGTCACTGCCTATACTCAATCTTCTTTCTGGTCGCCTCGAGAGGACAGCGACGCCTGTTGTAGCCTGTGTTTACTATGCTACGGTCTTTCGCGTTTCCTGCTCAAGAGAAGGCAAGATATTTTTTTTTCATAAACACGAGACTGAAGCGAGGCACAGCTTACGGTCACTGGACAAACCACAAGATTACTATAACTACGATAATAATCCATGAGAAGAGTGATGGACAACTTCCTCACCCCTATCCCCCCCCTCTCTCTCTCTCTCTCACAACGATTTTCTCTTATCTCCTCTTGTTTCCCCTTCCTTCCCCTTCAGTTCGGTACTCCACGCCACGTCCCTGGTGGCGGAGGGCTTCGCTAGGGCATCCCCCGCGGCTTACCTTAACGACCCCGGCCAGACCCCGAGGAATTGAGGGGGGAGGAGGATACGAGAGGATGAGAGGAAGGGTGAAAGAAGTGGATGATAAAGGAAAATTAATAATGGGGGAAAGAGAGAGAGGAAAAGGGCACAAAGCAAAGAATAGCTGATGAACAAGGGGGAGATAGTGTGTGTGTGTGTGTGTGTGTGTGTGTGTGTGTGTGTGTGTGTGTGTGTGTGTGTGTGTGTGTGTGTGTGTGTGTGTGTGTGTGTGTGTGTGTGTGTGAGGGCTTCAGGCAGGGGTAACGCACAGATGTTGGCTTGCGGCCCAGTTGGAGTGGCTTTTGTGGCCAGCCTATACTGCTTGGATGGAAGGAGAGAGAGAGAGAGAGAGAGAGAGAGAGAGAGAGAGAGAGAGAGAGAGAGAGAGAGAGAGAGAGAGAAAGGTGGGGGACACCGCGAGGGGAAGCACAGAATGATATACCGGAACGTAATATTATCAACACCACGTTATGGATAGTGGTGGTGATAGTAGTGGTGTTAAGAGAATAAGTGTCATGAGTATAGTGTTCCAAACTTGTTCCTTCCATCTCTCTTTCCCCCATGTCGCATGCAATGTTTATTTTCCTCTTCACTCTTTCCCCTTTCTTTCTCTCCTAACCTCTCCCCTTGCTCTCATAACTCCTCTCCTTCCTCCTTATCGCTCCCCTCCCACGCTTCTTACATAAATGCACATACATACATACACCATGCGAATATATACATACAAACACATACATAAACATACACACACATCAAGGCAGATGGATGTGAAGGATATTCTATTTCCTTCACCGCAGTCTTGCTTATGCCAGCTCATCTTCCAGCACACACGCACACGCACACACCTGACACCAGCTCAGTGATAAATGAATTACTACGTATACTCTCCTCTACAAGGGATGTAAAGGAGGGAGAGACGGAATTTCAAACACGAGGAAGGGAGGGAGAAAGAAGACAGATAACAGCGATTTGCCGGGAGGGAGTTTACATAGCCCATGGTATAAGCCGTCACTGATGAAGAGGAGGGGAAAGCGAAGAACTGGAGGTGCCTTGGATGGATGACTGGCTTGTTTGAAGAAGAGAAGTGATGGATGACTGGGAGAGTAAAAGAAGTGTGGTGGTGATGTAGAAGGGAGGACTAGAGAGGACAGCGATGATAAGGGACGATGAGGGAGGAAGAGGAAAGGTACTTATGTTGCGTGGATGAGAGTAAGAGTGAGAGGGGAGGGAGATGGGTGAGGGCACAATCTACCTAATGACAGCCATCCTTCAAGACAGTTCCCCTCCACGACCACGCCCTGATAGCTCCTGAAGACTTGCAGGAAGGACCCCCACGTGCAACCTTCCAGTAATCCTCATGCCTTCCTATTCCTCACTCTCCCACTTACTTTTATTCCACAATTGCTTCTTCTTGCGTTCTTATCCACCCTTTACTAGTTACCCATTTCTTGCCTCTTACTGTTATTGTTCTTTTCCTTTCCTCCACTACCTTTTTTTCCTATTTGCGTTCTTCTTCTTCTTTATCATATATTATTGTTGTTTCTATTCTCCTTTTTATTTCCTATTCTTTTCTTATTCAACCCACCTCCAGATTCACGATTATTTCCCCGTCCTGCTCGTTATCCTTGATTTCTCTTTCTCTTCTCTTTCTTCTCTCTTTCTCACGTCCCGCCACATCAAGTTAATGCACCAAAACCTTCGGTAAGACGTGAGCAATGAATCCTGACTCTCTTCCTTCACTCCGCCCAAAAGCAGCTGGATGTGGGACGAGTCAGCATATCATCATTTTTGCATCAACCTTCCTTTGTTCACCCACCACACCCCAACAGCCTTCAGTCCTCCGCCACTTCAACACCAAGTAGATAAGAACTAGTTTGGAGTGAAGGTTATAGGAGTAAATGTGTGGCTATGTATGTATGTAGGGACACTATACACTGATTTGCTTGCTAGTTCATATTCGCCAGTATTCTGAAAGGTTTTGCTGTCTCACCGTGTTTTCAAAGGGTGCGCACTTAAAGATGATTAGGCGGGTTGTCAAGGGTGCTTCTCGTGGTGATACTCTGTCACTAAAACCGTAAAATCACGCCGTTAGAGTGTTTTTGATCGTAGTGGAAGTGCAACGCAGAAATGATTCAGAGCACGGTCCGTTATATCTCCACCACTACCACCACCGTCACCATCACCGCAACCACCACCACCATCACCACCACCACCACTGCCAACCTTTCCCGTTCATTCACACCTTTTCTTTATATACAACACGGGAATTTGCGGGCTATTTTATCTATCTTATTTGAAAGCCCACCCGTTTGAGAACCGTTACCCCGAGTGGACACCCTGTACCCTCGGACCATGACCAGGAATCTCATTAACCCCTTCAGTATTGGGACACATTTTTTACCTTGACATTTGTGCACGATTAGACCATTTTATTAACATTAGGAAGGGTCTATGGTGGTCAGAAGATAAGTTAGAGTCTTCACTATTCTAATCCCCACATAAGTTTCTGAAGCTGTATAAAATCACCAAATAGTAACCAGAACGAATATGGTAATGCGTTATGGGGGGTCACTATAGGGGTATCACACGTATACCCGCACTTCTGACTACTGTTGTGTACGCATCATACATTCACATCACGCACTCCACG
>NC_059289.1:6857640-6882640 GCF_017591435.1 Portunus trituberculatus | reverse complement strand
AGATAACGTCCTCCCGTCTCTTCCCCGTACACTTCCCGGTCGTGACGTCACTCAGCACACCTGGTGACGTCACAACGGAACGGCAATGACTCACCTGCGCCGCACTACATCTCCCTTACTCACACTCACACACACGATAATTACATAGCTGATCGCAGACGTGGCTGTCACGGAAACATTCTCTCTCTCTCTCTCTCTCTCTCGCTTCCGGACACCTACAAGCGTCTTTCTGCCAGTTCTTAATTGCCCAGGCCAGTCGGGTAGCAGCTCAAGGTCTTACTGAAGTATTACTGAGAGCAGAGGACGCGAGCTGTGTTGGCCTGTAACTACTGAAGGTTTTGTTGCTATTCTGGTTCAATATCAAACACTACTACGCACCACCTCTACTTTTAAAAGGCTATGGTTGAAGTTACATGGATTTTCAAAGGCTTCTTTTTATAGTTCTAATGACAAAGCAAGAGATTTCTACTAGTTAATAGGAGAAACTCTTCAGAACAGGGGTAATCATCTCTGTGGCCTTTGGAAATCGTCATGGTGAGAGAGCAAGGCATTTTTTAATACGGGTCTATACATAAACTATAGGACATAAATAGATATGATGTTGGTTGTGGTGACTGGTGAGTAGCAATGTAGGCGTGAGGGAAGGTGATGGTGACAGATGTGACAAGAAATGATGAGTGGCGACATGCTGGTGGTGACGGCAACATTACTAGTGGTTAAGGATGCCATGGACAGAGCCACAAAACCTCCCTGCATTACAATGAACTACACACATGGCAGGGCACACTGTCTTACCTCCTCATCCCAATCAACCTCCCATCTCCCCTCCTCTCCCTTCCATCGCCTTAGAATTCTATACAGCACTCCACCACCACCACCATCACACAAACCTTCCCTTTCAACCCCCTCTTCAAGCATCACCCATACTTTCCCTCTCCCTCCCCTTTCTCTTTCTTCTCCCTCCATCACCAATTCAACCATACCTTTCATCCCCATCCCATCACCCCACAAACACCTACACACCACCACTACCACTCAAACCTTCCCTTTCACCCTTTTCTCTCCCACCACCACCATGATCTCCATAGCATCCCCCCTACCCACATCGCTCCCCACAACCCCCCCACCCTCTCTTCCTTCACCCAGCGGCCACAAACAGCTGGGGACGCGAGGGAGGCAGACTTGAGTCCTAAAACGTCACAACCATATTATTGGCTGGCTCAAGAAAAATGGCTTATAAATAGATAAAAGTTAGTCGCTCTCTCTCTCTGTTCTGTTGAAGTGTGTGTGTGTGTGTGTGTGTGTGTGTGTGTGTGTGTGTGTGTGTGTGTGTGTGTGTGTGTGTGTGTGTGAGAGAGAGAGAGAGAGAGAGAGAGAGAGAGAGAGAGAGAGAGAGAGAGAGAGAGAGAGAGAGAGAGAGAAATTAACAAATACACATCTTAAAGAAAAAAGAAAAACCCTCCTAACTTCCAAATTGTAAACAATCACACAGAAAAACGCATTTCATTCCAAGCACCACGACCACCACCACCTCACTCACACCTGCGCTCAAGATAACGAGATAAAACTCACCTGTAACTGGAAGCGTCATGGTGACTAGTTAGCACGCACTATGATACAATCCCACGCAAAGACACGCACAAGCAATGCCCGAGATGAAGAAACTGTTGCGCAAAAACTTCGAGAGCACCAGAAAAACTTGCGGGAGGAGAGCGACGCAGTACCTTCCACTTCGACGTCTGTCTACACACTGACGTACAGAGCTAAGGCTAAAGCGGGTGCCAGACTCGTTCTTATCTCGTCACTCGCTACCGCCTAGCCACTGAGCCTCCAAGGTTACGCACTTATCCTTGCTGCATGTCTATCTTCCTCTCAACACTACCGCGTCCAGGTTTGAGTGATATGGAGAGGGTAAAGCAAGAAAAATAAGGGAGGATTATCTGACGGATGTGGACGAATGCCATGGTAGGGAAATAGAACTTCGAACACTCCTATCAGTCAGTCAGTCTCTCTCTCTCTCTCTCTCTCTCTCTCTCTCAGTGGAGGAGCCAAGGTAAAATAAATGACCTGGATAATTGCCGCCGTAAAGGAAAATGTCGCTACTTCTATCTAGGAAATGTTCCCAAAGAGACAAGGTACAGACGCCGCCGTGGTGCAGTGAACCTAACCTCTGCTACTGGTACATACATACCTTCATCTCTTCCTCTCCGCGTATATGAGAAGGACGAGCAAGTGGCATTATAATAAAAAATAAATAAATAAATAAATCGCATTTTTCCTATTAACGCTTTGATTTAGTGTACCTTAAATATTCAATCCTTCCCTTTCTTCAAGCGTAAACAAGACAATAAATCTGAAAAAAAAAAAAAAATCACGCTCAGTTCTTTGTTTTCTCTCGCGTCAATCCCACTATCTAAACAGTGTGACCTCTGATATTTGGATGCCGTGCTCAGACTCGTGACAGTAGAAAAGTCCCGCGCGCGTGATAAAACTGCTCCCAAATGTGAAGCCACGTTATGCGCAGCTGACACATTTTAATAATTTTCGTTGGGCTTATTCCGACAAACTGTCTATCCTGCACCTCTCTCTCGTCTCTCTGAACACGTCATAAGCTTACCTTAATTCCTTCCCTCACCTCACCATTACCAACACCCACTCACCTCCCACTGTCACCCCCCAATCTCCCCGTCACCCAACTTTGCATCAAAACCTCCCACCTGAACTCCAATTCCCCCCCTTCTCTTTGCTCCTTCATTTTATCACCTTCCCAACCTCTTCTTCCTCCCTTGCCTCTCTCCCTCATTCTAGCAACTTCCAAACCTTCTCTTCCTCCTCCCTTACCTCTCTCCCTCATTCTAGTAGCACCTTCCAAACCTTCTCTTCCTTCTCCCTTACCTCTCTCCCTCATTCTAGCACCTTCCAAACCTTCTCTTCCTCCTCCTCCCTTACCTCTTCCTCATTTAAATTCCCCACGAGGCAGCTAGCAACTTGTACGGGGTTCGCTTACCAAATGACCGAGTGAACTGACCTTGCCGAGAGGGCGAAGATACGGACAGATACGACATTGTAATAGAAAAAAGTTAAATACGACTTCAGATGATAACCTTAAGTTGCTATCGTTCCCTTGATGTTGAACACGTGCTTGTGATAGCGAGTACTCTACATCCTCGAGCCTCGTTGCCAGCCAAGGCCAATATTCACCTTGGCGTGGCATCCAGAGGCGGTGAGGGCGTGGGGAGATGCGGGAGGGAGGCGACGGCGAGTCCAGTCAGTAACCGGCCTCCACCCCGTCTCCCTCCCTCTCCCTTCTCCCTAACTTGTTTTTTCCACCCTCCCACCTTCCATCCCTCCCTCCTACTTCACCATGTTCACACAGGGAAAGGAATGGAAGCGCGGCAGGGCGGGAGGGGGCGGGAGAAGCATTAGGATGAGGGTAGAGTGGTTGGGAGCGAGCCATTTACCGATGAGGACGTGATATGAGATGCTTTGTTTATAGTAAGTTCCCTTCTATACACACACACACACACACCCGGTAGCTCAGTGGTTAGAGCGCTGGCTTCACAAGCCAGATTCGATTCCCCGGCCGGGTGGAGATATTTGGGTGTGTCTCCTTTCACGTGTAGCCCCTGTTCACCTAGCAGTGAGTAGGTACGGGATGTAAATCGAGGAGTTGTGACCTTGTTGTCCCGGTGTGTGGTGTGTGCCTGGTCTCAGGCCTATCCGAAGATCGGAAATAATGAGCTCTGAACTCGTTCCGTAGGGTAACGTCTGGCTGTCTCGTCAGAGACTGCAGCAGATCAAAGTGAAATTCTCTCTCTCTCTCTCTCTCTCTCCAGTTGCAAGGCCATCTTTGACCTCACGCATGACGAACAGTGATGGCGAAACAAGTGACGGAAGAGGAGGAAACATGAAAAACATAAGGCATTTCGTGATCAGTGATATATGAGGAGCTAATGGGTGAATGTCAAACTCTTCCACCCACTACAACGCACACTGTCGTCCATCGAGTCGTATAATCTTGCCGGAAGAGATTGTGTGTGCGGAGATAAGGGTTAGCGTATCGCAGGTGATAAGCGGAAGGGGAAATCGTTGTGGCCGAGAGTGATTCATTCCCTTTGAAATAAGCTTTTGTTTACCCGCTAACCTCACAATTTATTTATCTTTTCACCGCATCGTATCTGTGAGTGTGTGCATTCATTTCCTTGTCTTTTGTGGTAAAATGAGAGAGAGAGAGAGAGAGAGAGAGAGAGAGAGAGAGAGAGAGAGAGAGAGAGAGAGAGAGAGAGAGAGAGAGAGAGAGAGAGAGAAATTATATATGTAAATAATTACAAATTAGTTTAGTATAAAGTCAAACGTGTCTCAGGAAATACTCTAAATATGAAAGATTTGAAGGTATAATTAAAGTTCTTTATGAAAATGTTAATCTTTACAAGTGTACAAATTACAACTTGACACAGGAGTTGTTGGGAAATAAGGAGTGAACTCGAGCGGTGTGCATTTACAGTACTACCACGTGGTCAATATATCGAAAATCGCCGAATAAATAAAATCTTATCTACTATTTTGTAATTACTTGCATTATTTTCGAGTCATTCTAGAAGGCAGAACCCAATTCAAAGCTGCATCACAAATCATTGCTAAAAAATCGAGGAAAAGTAAGAAAATAACTCACTTGGCAAGGTGGTAATCCATTTAACAGAACAAACTTTTATTTAAAGGCTAATGCAATTCCGTCTATTGATACGCTACAGATATACTGTACATGTAAAGTTAGGGGTTGTTCATCCATTTAATTGTTTTGTGGATACGAGTTGAAGTGAAATTACAGTTAATTCACATCTGTTTTAAAATCCATATTGTAATTATTCTAGTCTAGCACACTTTATTTAAATATTAATATCACAGAAAAAATATCTATCGGGATGATACATAATCCATACACATTAACAGCTACAAGGGAGCAAATATCCTTTGAGACTATGCAATTATTTATCCTACGTGCGCAAAAACGACTTCTTCAACCATGCCCAGCCCACTCCCCGCCACTGAAAAGAATGAATAAGACTTAGTATTATCTACGGGTCTGAGAGTTAACACGTCTCGCTCCTCAAGGCCACGCTGTTTCCTGTACGGTCACAATTTCCTTTGATAAGCAGAAAGATAACTATTATATCTGGTTAATGCTAAAAGACTGAATTACATAACACACTCCTTACGTAACTAACTGTGTAACTCTGTGTGTGTGTGTGTGTGTGTGTGTGTGTGTGTGTGTGTGTGTGTGTGTGTGTGTGTGTGTGTGTGTGTGAGAGAAAACTGAAGTGAGTGGTCGGAGCAGTTCTTAGTGTGGGAAGAAAAGAAGAAAAGAAAAAATCCGCGGTATTCTCTCTCTCTCTCTCTCTCTCTGGAAAACTCGTAGCCACAACAATATTATTTCATGTGTACGAAAAAAAAAAAAAAAAAAAAAAATCACCCCGCGGCTACAATGCTCTCTTCCAACCTTCAGACTTACTACTACTGTACTACTCGCATTACATTCCGTCACTTCCCTTGGCTCCAGCACATACCTCATACTGTCTGCGGCTTGGACGAAATACACCAGCCTTCACAACAAATACATCTGAACAGGTAAATTCAGTTTGCATATTCAGAACATTAGTAGTGAGAGAGAGAGAGAGAGAGAGAGAGAGAGAGAGAGAGAGAGAGAGAGAGAGAGAGAGAGAGAGAGAGAGAGAGAGAGAGAGAGAGAGAGAGAGAGAGAGAGAGAGAGAGAGAGAGAGAGAGAGAGAGAGAGAGAGAGAGAGAGAGAGAGAGAGAGAGAGAGAGAGAGAGAGAGAGAGAGAGAGAGAGAGAGCATATTTAGTTACAGTGCCTGATGTAAAGTTCTGAAAGCGAGGTCATTGTTAGAAGCTGCACTGGCTAATCCCGACTGCTTTCATGAGGCTTTAGGAATTACTGAGGCTTTTCAAAGGTGCTTTCATGATTCTAGTGATCCATCTATCTATAACTGATAAGCAACCCCACACATTGTGACTCATACACACAAAATTCCCCACTCAGCAACGACATAATAATTTTCCTCCACCACTGTAGGAAAATATGAGAAGAGAAACACGCACACACTGGTTACCTTTAGCCTTTGAAAACAGTCGAAAAGAGACACAAGATAATTTACGAATACAAGGCCATGCCATAATCTAGCATGTTGGAACCACAAGTCATGTATACCGAAGAAACACATGCTTGTCACTCCCAATCATGCACAATAAACATGCTCGGATGCACAAACCAAACAGAAACCATATCACATGCAAGCAATATTTACCTCGCACGCAATACGTATTTCTTTTAATTTTCTGCCATATGAATGAACTACTGAATGAATCACATAAAAGCTTAACTTCTACCACAAAATAGTTTCTGTCTTATGTGATGAAAATCCTGAACTAGAATTCCTGTCTGTGTGGCGAGATTATCATATTCCTGCGTTTTCATCTTTATTCTACCTCATCTCCTTCATTCCCTTAAGGGGTTGGATGGTTAGTATTTGACAGGAAGCAGATTAATTTCAGGATAAGCTTCCTATACAGACACTACCAGATGAGTGTGGGAGGTATGGCCACCACATCCTTGAAACTTATATTCCTGTCTTGTGCAGTGAAATGACAAGGATCCGTGTTCACTAGTGCTATTTCTACCCTGAAAGTCTCCCCTTTTGCAGTGACATTGCTACACTACAAGTACACAACTGGACAATACCTGTGGGGCTATAGGGTAATGTAGCAGTAGGTGCAGGCGTGGCAGGGTGGCTCAGAGGGGTAGGTTCTGAGGTGAGTTCTGAATCGGTAGGAGCAGGCATGTCAGGCTGACTCACTGTGCTAGGTTGTGAATCGGGTTGTGAATCAGCAGAGGCTGTCGTTTCAGGGTGATTCACTGTGCTAGGTTGCGAATTGGTAAGGGTCGTCGTGGCAGGGTGATTCACCGTGTTAAGTTGTGAATCGGGTTGTGAATCGGTAGAGGCTGTCGTTTCAAGGTGACTCACAGGGTAAGGATGTGAATCGGGTTGTGAATCGGGTTGTGAATCGCCTTTGGGGTTGGGAAGGAAACACACAACATGTTATGGGACAACCACCACCAATGCAGTCCTCCTTTTGTGGATGGGAAGAGACACACAGGCTTACTGAGAGTTGGACATTTCCATCATATGAGTAACATGCAGCCAATTTTTTTTGCATCTTGTGTAAAGATTTTTGTCTTTAAGGTATTAATTATCACAGATCTCATGCGGCCTCTTAACTCTCCCTCCCATGCCACTAAAGGGATGATCAACAAAGAAAAACAAAAACTAAACAAGCAGAAGAGAAAACTGTACAAATAAAGAATGGACAAAGTTAAAAACAAATGGGTAAACCAATAATGTACTACACGAATGAATAACACATGCCCACAGTGTAGTAATAATTCCTAGTCATGCTAATAACAGCAATAACTGCATCAGTATATTTGGTTTTAGTTGCAGTAGTGTCTTTTCTATGGCCCAACCACCTGCTTCTGTCTTTTAAGAACTTGTTTGTGTAGCATTAGTCTCAGGGAATAGCAGGAGGAATCTCCACCAGTGTAGTAAAATTTTCAGCTAGTAACATTAACATCTTAGGCTACATAACATTCACATTCCACAAAATAAAGAAAATAAAATGAAGACAAGACAAGCATGAAATATAAAAACCCAATGTTATATACCACACCAAAGCTCAAGTAAAACCTCAGGAAAGGATAAGGTGAGACAAGAGGAGGAAAAATTCTAACTTACCTTCACTCTCACAAGTCAATCCGTCTGACATGAGGACCAGGCCATCCGGGCAGGCACAGGTCACTTTACAGGTTGACTCGTTGGTCTGAGGGGCTGGCAGACACAGATGGGTGCACAGACCATTCAAGGGGGTGCAGTGATTGGTACCATTGGGCTGTCTGTAGCTATGGTACACGTGAACTGTCATCGGCGTCTGCAGAGGTACATAGACAATTGGTTGAAAATATGTACAAGGAAATTACTTATCTTGCTAGACATACAGTAGGTTAGTTAGGGGATATGTAAGCAAAACTTCTCAAGATCAGTAATTGGGGCAGAGCAAGAAAAAGTGGGATCAAATTTGGGAAAAATAATTCGGAAAGAGAGAGAGAGAGAGAGAGAGAGAGAGAAAGAGAGAGAGAGAGAGAGAGAGAGAGAGAGAGAGAGAGAGAGAGAGAGAGAGAGAGAGAGAGAGAGAGAGAGAGAGAGAGAGAGAGAGAGAGAGAGAGAGAGAGAGAGAGAGAGAGAGAGAGAGAGAGAGAGAGAGAGAGAGAGAGAGAGAGAGAGAGAGAGAGAGAGAGAGAGAGAGAGAGAGAGAGAGAGAGAGAGAGGAAAGAATTGGTTTTCAAGTAGTGACAGAGGAACAGAATAAAGTCAGTGATCAGGTTGTTAGTACAGTAAGTCCCCGATTTACGATAGAAATACGTTCCTTAAAACTTTATCGTAAAGCAAAATTAGCGTAAACGCACCAGCCGAGTGTGAAGCAGGCAAATCATATCCTTTAAACTGGTCACTTGAAGTTAATGACCCAGTTTTAACTGATGAAGTGGATAGTCTAGCTACAAGTTTGAAAAAAGCTGAGATTGTGGACTGTTTCGCCTTTTTACGTTTCTCGTCATATAATTCTCTGTAGATTTTCATCGCCTTTTCCATCTGATTAACCACATTGCTACTTCTTTTGAGTTAGGGTCATGTTCTTGCAGTAATTCCATTGCAGTCAATAAAACTGCAAGCTTTTTGTAGAGTCTTGATGTCTTCACCACGATCTACATTACGTTCCCGTGACATTTTGGACAGGGATTGGTATTAAATGCGGAGAATACTGTAAGTATATCACCAAGCACGAGGTTTCACTGTGTTTGTAGTGGTGCCACAAAAGTGACTAGTTCATAGTTAGCTGCAGTGGAGCGGCACAATCATAGCAACAAGTTTGGCAGGAATTTTTAAATATCGTAACTGTGAATTTTTATCATAAATTGAAAAAAATGATAATAATTGTCAATTATCGTATCTGCGAGTTTATCGTAGACCAAACTATTGCAAAATGAGGACTAACTGTACTGAGTCATTATGGAGCTTTAAAAAAAGAAAGACGAGACAAATTTATTGATGGGAATGATAGTTGGGAATAGATAAAAAGCTTTCATACAAGGACTGGCAAGTGTAAGCCTAATTTCTTACAGTTTCCCTTACTCCACTATGTTCTAAAGGTTAAAGGTAAAAATTGGACCTAAAAGTGAGATTCCTGGCACAGTCAATCTGAAGAGTATCTGAGCGATCTGTCCCTCAACTCACCGCATGTGAAGGAGCTATGGTGTCGATGTCCTTCCCTGTGAATTTGTTTGCTCGGAAGATGGCTTCTTTGCGCCAGTCGGTCCAGTACATTGTGTCCTCAAACAGTGTGATGGAGAATGGGTGGGGAAGGTACTCACTGGAGTGGAGAACGGTCTGTAAAGAGATAAAGGTGTAAATGTTATGATATTCTTACTTGTCATTTTCTTATGTTTCAGCAAGTTTTTTCAACTCTTTATACTTTGCCAATTAGCACACCTTTCCCCAAGAAACTGTAAAATGTATTCTCCTCATAACTAACTTCTTCATAGATACTTAAAATTACTTCAAACATTACTTCTGGTTGCAGTGAAAGGGTTAAAGAATTTGGCACTGTTGTGAAATGCACATTTATCAAATACATCATAAAGGCAACTTCCAATTCACAATTACAAAAATATCTTTTTTTTTAATCAATAACAAAATTCTGAGATTTCGATGCTGCTGATCCATCTCATTCAACATATGAATGACTGAGGTCTTACCCTGCGATTTGATCCATCAAAGTTTGCAGAATAGATGGAGTGGAACTTTGAGTCACACCAGTACACCTTCCGCAGCACCAGGTCCAGAGTGAGGGCATTGGGCCACCGGATCCCTCTTGTCACAATAGCCTAAGCAGTGAGGAAGGGAACAATTATTAGTTAACATCCTCTACATCTCTGAACCATGTACCAACAAACTATTGCCACACTCACACATGCATCACTCATACTCTTAGTTTTGCTAGTCTCTACAGGGTAGGGGGAACAGTCTTGTGGACCATTTAACTACACCTTAGGCATAGCAAAGTTGGCCACACATTTTCACAGCAAGAATATTACAACAATAACATAATTTCTGATATGAAAGCCTTCCTTGACTTACCTCCCTTAGCTTTCCATCCATACCAGCTCTCTCAATCTTGGCTTGCTGTCCCCAGTCAGTCCAGAACATCCAGCCCTCTGATGGGTACACAGCAATGGCTCGAGGCTCCTCCAGCACACTCCTGATCAGCGTCTTCCTCATGTCCCCGTTGAAGTCTGCCACCTTGATTTATAAAGAGAATTTGTGAAGTAGCTATTCATTAAGCAAGCAATGTATTTTATGTATCTAAAGAATACAAAATTAATATCACAAGATCATTAGGGAGGGATGAGTTTTCTTAGCTTTGAGTAAATTATTTTCATCTACAGTAAAAACTCCATCATGATAGGTCACCAACTAAGAAAAGTCAACTGAAAATTCAAACAACAATAACGAATAATACTATCTATCTATGTACCAGGCCAGTAATTCCACACAGATGGGCTCCAACAAAGCACACACATAATTCACACTGATAACAAGAGAATCCCTCCTTTGAGTGCAATAACTTTGATGCATTCTTATTAAGTCTGAACTCACCTCAATAGTGTCGGTGTCTGTGTTGGTCCAGTAGATGTGGTTGTACAGCCAGTCCACAGCCAAGCCATCAACAGTTGTGACATCATTGGAAATAACCACCACCTTCTTGCTGCCTTCATCGATTGGTGCCCTGAGGAGAAAATCAATGTCACTACTAATAATGCAACACTTACGTATCTTACAAATAATGAACCAGGTGTTGCTAACAACCAATGACATTAGTTCAACAAGCACCAAGATGTTGCTTACTGTTCATTCATTGTCTACTGGCTGTGCTTTCTTACTGCTCAGTTCACAGTAAAAAAAACCACATCAATATTTGCTTCATCCATCTCTGGGACTTGAATAGCTGGCCTGCTTCACACTGACCACTAATTACCTACATAACGGGTGATGTTTTCTTCATTAAAAAGATACAATAAAACTGTTTTCTTTTACCACAAAGATAAATGATCTTACATCTGTATCTGAAATTATCCTAATTTTTAAGAAATTCTAATTTTCAGAGACAACATAATTGGTTTGCACGATTAATCTGAACATTTAAAATACTAAATGTAAGTCTGACAATGATGATAATGCACTGTGACTCATCTATCTGTATACCAGGCAAAGATCCCATTAGAGAGAGGGAACCCAAACAAAGCGTGGTGTTTACGATTATGAGGCATCTTAATGAACAATAATTGATCAGCACTTTGATCTGATAAACACTTATTCCTATGTCTTAATTTTCATGCTACTCATTCATTACTTTCATTAAAAAATGGAAAAACTAAAAGCTTTCTTACTTATAAATGCGCTTGTCTTTTGCATCTGTCCAAAATATCATGCCAGTCTTGAACACAAAGTCAAGTGCAGTTGCTCCCTTTGTTTCATTCACTATAGCAGTAATCTGGGAAGTGAAAAAATAAAAAAAAAATGACAAAAAATTATTTACACATTGTAAATCACAGCACTACATATAAAAGACTGAACTGCTGACTCTTAGGAATAGGTAAGCATAACAAGTATTGCTGCATGGAACATCAATTAATCACTGGAAGAACTGAGGGCCTCTGCCAAACTTTGTAATCAAGCTTTGCATTGCTCACTAGATAGCTTGTCCTGTCTTGATGCAGAGATGCCATATAGAAGTGATTCATGAACTCAGTGATATTTCTCATTTAAGACACTCAAACTGCTTGACATTCACTTACTTCCTGGTGATCCAGGGATATTTTGCGGATATCTGTAAAGTGAGCAAAGAGGAGAGAGGCGTGTCCCTCCATGGCCTTGCAGCGGCTGTGGTTGTGACGGTCCCGGGCATACCCACGCACACACTCACACTTGTGACCTCCCTTGAAGTTGCGGCAAACTTGAGAGCAGATGCCAGGCTCCAAACATTCATCAATATCTGAAAAAAAAGAGTAATCATGACCAATTCATCTTTATTGTCAACATTTTATCTAGGTATCAGAATTAAATCCAGTATACTAACACTTCAGGCAAAAACTTGTGTTACATGCTGTACAGTGTTTATCTTTTACATGCAGTTTTTCAGTAGCACTTTTAAGTCAAACAATATACATCATCAAAACATAATGACTGACCATCACACTGAGTGCTGTTTATGAGCATGAATCCCTTGTTACACTTGCAGTAGTGGCCGGCTGGGGTGTCAACGCACACCTGGCTGCAGCCACCATTGTAATTTTCACACTCATTCCTGCCGCAGGTACCATCGGTTGGCTCATCTTTGGAATTGCCACAGTCGTCGTTGCCGTTGCAGACCAGCTGCATGGGTATGCAGTGGCCGCCACAGTCAAATTCATCCGTTTCATTACATGATGGAGCTGTAACAAATATTTATGAAATATAAATGCAAGCACATATTTTACGGATACATTTAACTATAAAATTATCTTATTTACAAAAATATAGGTATAATTCAATGTAAAAGTGAAATACTGCAGATTATCACACTTGCATGTTGTTAAATGAATTTTAATAAACCACAAGAAAACAAAATAGTGTGGAGACAAAATAAGACAAAGAGTGGCAGTGACTTACAGCAATTCTGCTCGTCAAGTCCATCGGAGCACTCTGGGTAGCCATTACACTTGAGGTGCTCATTGATGCAGGACTGATCCCCACACATGAACATGCCTTCAGGACAGTGGGTGAGGCACATCTCCTGTCCCTCATCATCGCCCTCCCGACAGTCAGCATCCCCATCACACAACCAATCGCGGCGGATGCAGGGGAAGCCCCCCAGGCAGGCGTACTCATCTGCACGACAAGTGTTGTTGGGACAATCCTAGAACGAAAAAGAAATTATATGAACCACAGACATGATAAAAATTGTTACACAATGTCCCAAAGATGTAGATGTTTACTTATTTGATATAACACAAGCAGAGGAAATAAAGTATGAAAAGGTATGACACATTGCTCTCTCAGCCAGCATTTTCCACAAGTGTTCCCAGCAAGAGAGCCTACATCTCTACTGACACTGCACAGGATGAGTTGAAATAAGCTGATAATACAAGGAAATCTCTCATCTTAACCTTAGGAGAGAAGATGTTGGTGATATGGGGAGGACAGCCAAAGAGTGGCACAATGCATGTACTGGGATAGAAGTGTAGCCTTTTGAAAATGATTAATGTATGTAATTCATCATTGAGAGAGAGAGGTTGGGAACATAGGAAAATAAGTGCTGGGTATCCCTCAGTCAAGCACAAAATAGATGATTTTGATAATCTGATATAAATACCTAATTATTGTAAGGATCATGAGATATTTGAGCTCAATACAAAACCCAAAAATGGCACACAAAATGTTAGTGTTAGTACACAGTGATCTACAGCAATCACCAGTAATAGGGTGACATATTAAAGCCAATACAAAAAAGTTTCCATAACAAAAACTATGCATAAATAAAATGTTTGCAGCAAAAGCACCAAGACCAACATGCAGGTGCCCCTCATGGTAAGTGATCCTCTCTTCTCAAGCAACCTCACAGCGAGCTCATTTACGTTTCATTGAGTCGTATCACTTCCAAGGCTGATCCAAACATTTGCCACAACTACAAAAAAATTAAAGAGTACTGTATCTTTAGCTTTTTCATTTTATCATACACACTTTGAGTCATGCTTTTAGAGAACAACAAACAAAAAGACTTGGCCAAAAATTACAAAAATGGAAGCTCTGAGCATCAACAAATGCTGCACTGAAGTGATAAACAAAATATTCTTTCTGACCAAAATATGTGGCAAAATAAAGAGGAAACTGAAATACTTCCCGATCCCATTTTATTTTATGGAGAGGTTTTAAATAACTCCATCATTAACTCTTGATACACAGGTGATATTCAGTCTTTTATGCATTTTTGAGACCCATTACTACTAAGCCTTTCTGTGGCTGGAGATAGTAACTATGCAATAAAATGACCTCAAATTGTTACAGCCAAGAGGTTTAGTTTTCATAGGCTGAACAAGTACTTCACATACATGTCGTGACAGTGATCTGGCTCACCACATGCTGCCACAGCCCTTGCCACACTGCCATGCACCCGCTGCCCTGCTCACTGAACTCGCCACCCTGCCAGCACCTTGTCTCCCTCCACTTCACTTCAAGGCATCTATTGCATATGCTTAACTATCTCTCTTTTTCTTGGCATCTTCTGTGATGTTGATAGATAGATGGATAAATATGTATTTCCTCGCCATGAAGGATAATATTATTCTTGTTAATTCAAGCTTTGAGGAATTTCTGACAGTTGTTTCTGGTCACCATACATTTATACATTTATAAGCTGTCTTAGCTGCAGTTTTCTTATTCAGCCTGGTCTGTCCTCAGCATGATTTAGCCAGCTTCAAGGATTTAATTTTGTCCATTCAGTCTTTTTTTCATTATTCCAATCATTGATTACTTTTAATTATGTGTAGTTTCTTTTATTTACACTTATTCATGTCAATTTGTAGCTGTGCACTTTTATGTGAATAAATCAGAATTTAGGATGTGGGATATACAGTGTATCTTTGTAATACAGTGCTGTAATAAGGAGAAAGTCAACAAAATTTGTTAAATTAAGATAATAATCATGGTATTTAATCATATACAAATTAAAGGAAATTATCATGTATGATGCAATACAAGGGAATGACAGAAAATCTTCAACTCATTGAATAAAAACACCATACATGTTATCCAAATTGACATGATGGCTGATAACAAATGGTAGAATTTTATATAACTTTCTTACAACAGCACTTATGAACTTTCTACCAGATGATCTAGTGTGTGTGGTGTTTGTGGCAGCTGTGGAGAGGGTGCGACAGTCTGCCTGTGTGAGGTGGTGGAGGCTCTGGCCATAGGGTCCGGGGGGAGGAAAGGTGGAGGTGACCATGTTCATAAATACCCACGTTCAAAAGTTTATGAAGGCTAAACTTTTCTTACATTTTCATCTGTCCCGTCTTGACAATCCACTTCCCCATCACATATCCAATCTTTCTCCAAGCAATGCCCATCTCCGCACGCAACCTAGGTAGCACAAAAAAAAAGGGAGACACAATGTTGACAAAGCAAACACAGACACAAAAGAAAGGAGGGGTGGGTTTAGTTGACAGTTAGTTCCTTGTCAAACTGTCTTACGTGTTCGTCTAATCCATCGATGCAGTCTTCAATGCCATCACAAATCATGCTCTTGTCGATGCAAGATGCATCAGGACAAGTGACCTGTTGGATCATGTACATTATTCTGACTGAAAGAAAATCATCTTGTACATAAATATCATATCAAAATAAATCTTAAGTCTCTTCAAGTATTGGAAACATTATGAACTGACATGACTGGTGGATTAAGTATCAATTAAACAGTACAGTACAATTCAAAGATAAATGCAAGATAAGTACAAATTGTATTACAATAAAAGATATTAAATAAAAATCTATATAGTTTAATGTTATATGAAAAGTACTGTAATGATGTGAGGACTACAAAATTAACACTGTAAGACAGACACATAACTGAAGGTATAATGCAGCATATACTGTTCTTTGGTGACATACTTTAAAAACTTCCCTGCAAAAATTAACAATGAAAATATTAATCACCAGAACTGATAATTTGTAATAAAATCTTCATGGATGTAAGATGGTGTAAAAACATATATTGTATTAAAAATCAACAATAAAAACAAATGACTCATTATTCTAAACACATGCATATTACTTATTATCCAAATTTCAGAGAACTATTAATAAAAGATTGGCTCATCAGGGACAAGAGGTGCAGTACCATCTTGCTCACTAACCTGGTTTATGGAACAGGTTTCATTAGGACAGTTGACTTCATCTGAGGCGTCATTCTCACCACAGTCATTGTCGCCATCACAGTGCCACCGCTTGGAGATGCACTTCCCTGAGGCACAGGTGAACTGTTCCGAGGTGCAAGTTGCATCTGAAGGTGTCGGGGAAGGAAAGATCACCATCATCCACTTGCAATGTCACCAAAACATTTTTTCTTTCCTTGTTGTATTATGGCTGTTCATTTGCCTACAATGACTCTGACAAGATTAAATCTACTATTTTATAAAAAAAATTACTGTTATGCTACTCGAATACTTCCTTTCTTTTCTCTATTAATCTTATACAATTCTTATCATTATTATTCTTCTGTCATTAGTTTCTTATATGAATCTGATTCAGAATCAAACACTGTGTCTGAAACATCCCCACATGAATACAGAAAGTTACACATATACATATGCTGATATCACTATACACTTACACTACAGGTATACTAAAATTGTATATTATTCAATCTTCATTTTATCAAGCACCATATGATATATGTAATGAATATGATCAATTAGTATTGTAGTACGCAAAGCAAATTGTTGATTCCATGCAAAACAAACTTTTTTTTTATTCTGAAGGGCATCTAAAGTACCTACCTCATTTTAATAAATTCTGACACTTACATAGAGTTATAGATAGAAAAAGGGAACAGTCAACAACAATGATTTCCTTAAGAAAATTTCCCATCCCTTATGACAGAAGAGCCCTAACAAAGAGGCTGTGTCACTCCCTCCCCACCACCCGGCCATCACTTAAAAGGGACTCACTGCAGTTGACCTCGTCGGAGCCGTCGTCACAGTCTGATGCTCCGTCACACACCCAGTTCAGTGGGATGCAATTGGATTTGTTGGTAACACTGTGACAAGTGAACTCATCTGCTTTACACACTATTCCAGCTGCAAGAACCAAGACCATGCAAGTATTAGTGTTGACAAGAAGGACACCACATCACTCTGCAGGTTACTCCTACACTACACCTACTCCAACACCACAATTACTCAACATTGATCTGCTAGGGATAAAACACAGACAAATATGGTACTAACAATAACACTGTATTGGCAGTCACAGCCAGCAGAAAGTTAGGTCGTGGATTGCATTTAAAGTGAATATCAATGAAAATGTAACTTGAAAACCACATACTGCTGGCAAAACTGTAACAGTGTTCCTGGGGAGAGCATATTGAACCTGGCATGTTCTCCAAATGCTGAAAAAATCATTAATGCATGGTTAAAAAATGCTCTTCAGAAACAACACATGGTGTCTGTTAATCTGCAATGCACACCAAGGCACATATGGCAAGGTTCTTCTGCTCTAGATCACACAACTTACAGGGGCAGTCTTTTTCATCAGTGTCATCATCACAGTCTACTTCATTATCACAGCGCCAGTCCAGTGGGATGCACTGGCCAGAGCCACATTCCCACCGCTCTCTGCTCCCATCCCCACCACACATTTGGGCTGCACATACAGGGATAAAGCCAGTGTTCCTTCCTAGCTTTGTCCTTAACCTATATAAAGCTTAAGATGTATGCAAGGTGATATCATGTCCACTGAAATAAGGTATGGACATTACACACAGATTCAACATTAGGTGAAGTTCTATAGGTACTAACAAAATCTGCCAGGATTCCTGTACAATGGCATCCTTCTCGCACTAATTTCCATTTCTTACACACATTTCTCTGACTTTCCTTTAGCATTCCAGGAAATATGTAGCTGCAAAAATATGAGATCCTAACCATCATCAGACTTTTAAATCCAAGAGGTTTTGCAGCATTCCTGGAGGCTTGTGTTCTGGACACATGCAACAGCTGCAAAACTCAGTTCTTCACACTAGCAGTAGCAGGCTTCGACATTCAGGGAAAAAACATCCCTGATCTGGTGAAAATTTTCCCACAAAACCTAACAACAAACCTATCACAGGACTTAAGACTGAGGTAAGATAATGAACAGAGATAAACAGATTTGTAAATGAATGAATGGTACGCTTATTGAATTTTTCTTCCTTATTTTGTTGCTCTTCACCCTGACCCATGACCTTCCCAGCACCTTATCTCATCTCTCCCTCACCAGTCACCACCACAGCCTCACTCACCACACTCCTCTGGGTTCTCATCTGATTGGTCATCACAGTCTGGCTCTCCATCACACTTCCAGCGCTCAGGGATGCACTTGCCGCTGTTGCACCGAAGTTCCGTCTTGTAGCATGGCTTGGCTGGGGAGAGAAGACAAGGGTGAGTGGGGCGTTCTAGTAAAATGCATAGATGATTTAAAGCTAGTGAATTTTTTTTTTTTTGTATTTCTTCCTTTACATTAATCGTGATACATTCAGCTTACTTGATGAAGCCAGTTGTAATGACGTGTATCAAGCCACACTTCATTTCTCAACCCCACTCCATATGCGTCTCCCCGTCCTTGTTACTACATTTCGCACACATAACCACATCACTATTGCCTCAATCTAACCGCTCTCTCTCTCTCTCTCTCTCTCACCTCGTGGTTGAAGGCTAGTTTAAGTAATTTTAGTTTTGTTTTGACTGCTATAATTTCTATGGGAAACTACAACCCCGATTTTTACCTCATGTAGGTAGTGTGGAAAAAAGTCGAAAATGAATAATATATATATATATATATATATATATATATATATATATATATATATATATATATATATATATATGAGAGAGAAAGAAAGAGAGAGAGAGAATGCTTGCGGATATACAGGTAGGGAGACAATTTTAATCTGATAATTGATGGTTGAAATGGCAACGCCGCACTCATGGGAATTTTGGAATCTGCCACACCTAGAACGGACTTCATCGATGGAACAGACTGTAATTTGTATGGGTCTCGGTCTGGGCTGCGGGAAGAGAGGATGAAACGTTTTCAGAGAGTGACTAGTACAAATTAAGGTCTCATTATGGAATACCACGATACCAGTAGTATTTTTCATAATTTAAAAAAAAATTTTCCAGTCTGCAATATAAATTTTTCTTTACAGTCATCCCTATACAATAAATCACACTACATTAGCATACCAATAGACTTTAACCTATTTAATACCATGACGCGTTTCCATATTCATTCTGCTTTCTGTTTGAGGATTTTATATAGCTTCAGAAACTTATGTTGGGATGAAAGTAGTGAAGACTGTGGCCATTAATCTTCTGAATTCCAATAACTTTTCCTAATGTCAATAAAATCGTCTAATCACACCCCAAAATCAAAGTAAAAAACTGCGTCTCAGTACAGAATGGGTTAAAAGAACACTTTGTAAACAACAATAGTGGCTTTTCTCCTGCACTTCAGTTTAATCTGTTTCTACCTGAAATCTCTTGCAATATGAGTGCCGAGGACAACGTCTGTGGGTCTGTACAAACAAGTTGCTTCATGAAAACGGATGAGAAGACTTAGTATTCTCTTTTTTCCTCTCAAAAGTTGTGCTCACTAGTTTCCATTTATGTAATGAGATCCACCAGGAAGTTGTCTCTCGAGAAGAAACTTGTAATGGAGTGAGCCACTAAAAGAAACTTAATGAAGATACTCAGAATACATAACACTTGCAGAATGTTAAGAACAGGTAGCTGGTACAAGGGAAAAGAGAAAAATATAGACAAGAATCCAACAATATGACAAATTCTATGCCATATATAAGTAAGAATAAACTTAATTCTCTCTACTAACAAAACATGTGGAATAGTTACAATAAAACCTATTACGAAACTAAATGCAATCCCTCTTTATTCCTCCACCATTTCCCTTGACACACAGACACACACACACACACACACACACACACACGGGAACAGAGACGGCAGTACACGCCTAACAACAACACAGCGAGGCATTTCGTTCCCCAAAGACCTCACTCATTAAGACATTATGACCAGTTTCCCCGAGTGGCCGTGCCTTTCCGCTGCCTCCCCTCACATAACAGGGGGAAACAAAAGAGGGGGAGAACCATAAAACCTCAATAAATCAAGAGTGTCCACATTGAGATCCCCTCTTTCCCTCTCCCTCCCCCCTCTTTCTCTCTCTCTGTGCTGTCCTCAAAGATGGACTCTTCTCCAGTTTCCAGATGTGTTTTCCAGCAGTGATATATTTCCTCCTTCCTCAAGATTTACTCGCCCTCCTTTAACAAGTTAGCCTGTTCCTGGGTCCACATGTCCCTGCCAGGCCAGCCCACCTGCCCTCAAATACTACTGCTAAGCCAAACCTTCCATCTCCCTTCTCTTATGTCTTACTGCTTGGCCCTTTCTTTCTTTTCAGTGTCTGCTTGCCTACTTGTTCAGTGTATGTCTGTCTATCTGTCTCTTGGTGTGTTTAAGTTCTGTATGTTTCTGTCTGCTTTTCTGTTTCCTTATTTGTTGTCTGTGTACTGGTCTGTGTATTTGCCTGTTTGTCTCGTTCTCTGTTTCTATTTTCCTCTTCCTTCTCTTGTTTCTCTCCCCTTCCTATACTTCATTTCTTTTCCTTCGCTCCTCTTTATCTTTACTACCTCCCACAGCATCCCATCTTCATCTTCCTCCTCTGTTCCATGCCTCTCTTCTACTCTCCGGTGGCTTCTCTCCTCACCCTCCTCTGTTGCATCACATTTTATCCATTTCTCTTCTTCTCCAGACAAGACTACAAGGGAGAGGAGGATTCGCACTTTCCCTCCCCATCACCACACGCTGATTGGCTCGCTACATCCCCCGGTTGACCAATCAGCTTGCCTCTCCACTCCTTCCCCTAAACTGAACATCTCTGAAAAAATAGAACCGGGGCCTCAGAAACGTTAAAATATTCTACTACAGTTTTTCTGGGAGTGAGTTTATGTACGGTGAAAAATGTTGGAAGTTTTGTTTTGCTGTTGTCATGAAGTTTTGTTATTGTGTGGGAGAAGAAAGGCATTTTCCATCCCGGTACTACATACTTTCGCCTCTTCGTCCTGCCTGACCTCTATACACCACACACACACACACACACACACACACACACACACACACACACACACACACACACACACACAAGCCAATAAAGCAAGGGTTTATGTAGAACTGCACGAGCATGGGAGCCAAACGTTAAGAGGACATAGTAATAAACTTAATGAGGCGAATAAGAGTGTGTGATGTAAAGACATATCGTAGTTTTTCGAGGAATTTAATGTACCAGTGGAATAATTATTAGGAAAAAGTGGTGCTTAGAAACAGTACTATACGTGAACTTAAAGGAAAGTATGAGGATATTAAAAAAGGAAAAAAAAAAATGCAACACTAAGATTGACTCGTGTAAAGATGAAAGCAAAAACAAACACACACGCACCCCCCCCCACATACACACACGTTTCTCAATCCTTCACGTTGCCACAGAGGAAAGGTTTTGATCCCCCATTCTGCTGAGTACAACTGAAACGACTGAGCTGACACTGGAAAATGTGGGCCGAGCGAGACTTCATATTTTCTCCTCCCCTTCCTGCCACTGTGGATGTACAACTTGTAAAGGAAATCAACGACCACAAATATTTTACTATCTTCCTCTCTCTCTCTCTCTCTCTCTCTCTCTCTCTCTCTCTCTCTCTCTCTCTGAGTAGCCAAGAATCTAGGTCGAGTGGGTAAGAGAGGAAGTAAGTAAAAAAAAAAAAAAGAGAAAAGGGAAATAAATGAGAAGGAAGGCAAACGGGAAAGAGTAGAAGGAAGAAAAGAAGGCTGATAAGAGAGCACAGAGACTAGAAAGTAAATAAGAGGAATCCGAGAGAAACGAAGGAGAGAAGGAAGCAGAGAAGAGAAGAGAAGTGAGGTGAGGAGAGAAAGTGAATGAGAAGGAATAAGAAAAAAAAAGAAGGAATGAGAGGGAGGAAGAGAAGAATGAATAAATGGGAGATGCAAAAAAGATGATGCTATATAAATACAGTAGAAGAGAGAGAGAGAGAGAGAGAGAGAGAGAGAGAGAGAGAGAGAGAGAGAGAGAGAGAGAGAGAGAGAGAGAGAGAGAGCCTGCCTACTGAGTTTACTTGGAGTTTACCTAAGTTCATGTGAGCTGTGTTCCCAAGTTGTCTTTAGAAGTCTGCCAGTAAGATGGAATTCCTCAACTTTAGAACTGTGTGTGTGTGTGTGTGTGTGTGTGTGTGTGTGTGTGTGTGTGTGTGTGTGTGTGTGTGTGTGTGTGTGTGTGTGTGTGTGTGTGTGTGTGTGTCTGTGTGTGTGTTTCTGTGTCACTGTCTCTCTCTCTCTCTCTCTCTCTCTCTCTCTCTCTCTCTCTCTCTCTCTCTCTCTCTCTCTCTCTCTCTCTCTCTGATTTACCTTTCCAATTTTCCATCCATCAATTATATTCTTAAACTTATTCCATCTACTTCTTTTTCCATCTCCTCCTTCTTATTCCTCCTCCTCCTCCTCCTTCTCCTCCTCCTCCTCCTCTTCTTCTCCAACCTACACTTTCATCTAATCTACATAAATCAAGAACGAAATCTCTCTCTCTCTCTCTCTCTCTCTCTCTCTGCCATATGCCAATCATACATTCATAGAGAGAGAGAGAGAGAGAGAGAGAGAGAGAGAGAGAGAGAGAGAGAGAGAGAGAGAGAGAGAGAGAGAGAGAGAGAGAGAGAGAGAGAGAGAATCTAATCTTTCTACGTACATTAAGGACTAAAACGTGTAGGCGAGAAATACTAGAGAAGGTAATTTGGTTAGGGAGGGAGGGAAGGAGGAGAGAATGAATGAAGGAAGGAAGGAAGGAAGGAAGAATGGAAGGAGAGAAGGAGAGAGAGGGAAGATGGAGGGTGGAAGCAGACGTGGGCCTTGCTCTCTCAGCCTAATGATTAATTAAAGGCAATTGTTTACGGAAGAACTAATTAGAATCAAGATGAGGAGAAGCGAAGCAGTGACGGTAAAGGAGGTGGTGGTGGTGGTGGTGGTGGTACTAGTAGTAGTAGTAATTGTAGTAGTAATATAGTAGTAGTAGTAGTAGTAGTAGTAGTAGTAGTAGTAGTAGTAATTGTAGTAGTAAGTAGTAGTAGTAGTAGTAGTAGTAGTAGTAGTAGTAGTAGTAGTAGTAGTAGTAGTAGTAGTAGTAGTAAACCATATATAGAAAGAGAGAAAAAAAACAATATCTGTGGTAAAAATAAGAATAGTTCCAATAACAGCCGAAATCTATCACACACACACACACACACACACACACACACACACACACACACACACACACACAGCCCAGTCAACTTAAGGGATAAAGACGAAATTCTCGCGGATAAACCCTTGAGTTGCAATGAAACTGAACTTGCGAGAGAGAGAGAGAGAGAGAGAGAGAGAGAGAGAGAGAGAGAGGTATTCTCCCGGGCCAGGCATGCAGTGGAGTGTGTAGTATCTCAAAGGATGAAAACCGTGGGCTAGCAAAAGTCTCGCCCCTGGGGAAGCTGGAACAGGGAACTTCCTTCACGCAGAGTAACAATAAAACCTCAGCTAGGCTCTTTTTTTTCCTTCCATCTTGCTCCTCCACTCCTCCATCTCTCCTCCTTCCTTCCTTCCTTCCTTCCTTCCAGCCATTTTCATCTTGTGTCGTTTTATCGTTTTATTCCTACATTTTCTTCGTCTTTCAGTCTCTCTCTCTCTCTCTCTCTCTCTCTCTCTCTCTCTCTCTCTCTCTCTCTCTCTCTCTCTCTCTCTCTCTCTTTGTGTTTCCTTCCATCGGCTTTACTCATGTATTTCTTCCATTCTCCTCCTTCACTTTTCCATCTTTCCTTCTTCCTGTCCTTCCTTCCTTCAAGCAATTTTGATCTGATGTTTTATTCCTGCATTATTTTCCATGCTCCGTTATTTCACTCTTCCATCTCTTTTTCTTCCTTCCTTCCTTGTATTCCTTGTTCCTTACGTATTTTTATTTTGATATATTTTTCGTCCTCCTTTCGTTCTTTTATTCCTTTCATCTTTCTTTGACTAATTTTTCTAGCTTAGTTTTCACGATTTCTTTTCCTCTGTTCTCTTTTCACTTCTCTTCCTTCCATCTCTCTTTCCTTCTTTCCATTTGCTCCTAACGTTTTTATTTTTATTCATGTATTTCCTTCTTCCTTCCATCCCCTCCTCTTAGCCTTCCTTCGTTTACTTCTTCGCTCTTTCTTGAACCCATTCCCTCCTTCACTCACTCACTCCTGCAGTCCTTCACTTTAATCTCACAAATTCTTCCTCTTTTCCGTTTTCTTTCATCAATTCTTACTCTATGTTCATCCTCTTTCCTTCTTTTCCTACATCATTCCTTCGTACCCACATTTCTCCGTTACTTCCTGCCTTCTATACACATAACCATCTTTCTTTTCCTTTTTTCCTTCACTCCAGTTACTTAAAATCATTCCCTAGGTGAGTTTTCAAAGATCTCATTCATGTTTTTTTCCCCTCAACAACACCCAAGCGTCGCATCTTCCAAGCCACGCCTGTATACTGCTGCCTCTCCTCTTCCCCGCCTCGCTGCCTCGCCTCCACACCTAAGAGCAATAAAACAAAGGCAAAGAAGAATCCGCTATCCCTCCCCCAATAAAACTTTACTCCCAACTCTTATAAAACATTCACATCACTACACTCCATCCTCACCCCTCCACTCCCTCCACCTAAAGGGATTTGCTCTTTCATCTCCAGTAACTAAGAATTTTTCTCTAAACCACTGGAAAAGTTAACTCGACTGCACTCACCCCTCACCCGGAAAAAAAAAAAAAAAAAAAAACGTTCGAGAAATCACTCCAAACCACGTACTGCGAGTTACTCTTCTCGCAGTCCTCCCGCTGGTTCAGGTGAGGCACTACGGAGAACACTCCATCATGGTACAAGCCTTAATGGAGTGATGGGAAACGCATATCGAGAGTCCGTTTTCCTTTTCCTTTCTACCTGAGAATTAAGACTTTTTTTTTTA
>NC_059289.1:6845140-6852640 GCF_017591435.1 Portunus trituberculatus | reverse complement strand
AAAAATAAAAAAGAACGAAAGGAAAGAGAAAGAAAGAAGATAGAACGTAAGGCAAAGGGAAGAGAAAGAAAAGAAAGGAGGAGAGGAAGGAAACAGAAGAGAAGAGGAGAGGAAAGAAAGAAAAGGAAGAAGAGAACATATAGAAAAAGGAAAAAAAAGACAGAAAGCGGAGAGGAAGAAGACAGAAGGGAAGAGAAGAGGAAGGAGAGACAATAAGGAATACTGAGAAGGTTCGAACAGGAAGTGAAAAGTCGATTCCGTGGTCATCGAAACACTCACTCGGAATTTTCTGAGGAAATGAAGAAGAGGCGGTGAGGAGGAGGAGGAGGAGGAGAAGGAGGAGGAGGAGGAGGAGGAGGAAGAGGTAAAAAAGAAGAGAAACGTTAAGGAGCAAAAGTTAAGAAAGAGAAAAAGAGAAAGAGAAAAAAGAAAAAAAAAAAAGCAAGAGAAATTCTAAGATAATTGCCTTATTGAAAAGATTATTGGTGTGTGTGTGTGTGTGTGTGTGTGTGTGTGTGTGTGTGTGTGTGTGTGTGTGTGTGTGTGTGTGTGTGTGTGTGTGTGTGTGTGTGTGTGTGTGTGTGTGTGTGTATAGGGCCGCGGCGTGCACACAACATAAACAGCCCAAGGAAGGACAACCCAGAAGAGGGAAATTGAGTGGAAACGCGGCCATCCTTTCCCATCCCGTCCCCCCCAGTCACCCTCTCCATAATGGCTTCCACTCCTGCTGCTCCCCCTCCAAATGGCCTCTCCCTCCTCCTCCTTGTCCTCGTCCTCCTCCTCCTCCTCTTTCTTCTATTTTTCCAATCTTTTTTCCTTTTCCTCCTCCTCCTCCTCCTCCTCCTTCTCCTCCTTTTTCTATAATCAATCTCTCCTTTCTTTATCCCTAATTATTGGAAAGGAACGCCTACATACACACACACACACACACACACACACACACACACACACACACACACACACACACACACATAAGAAACTCGAAAGGATGACATTAAACGGAAAGTACTACACCACAAGGAAGAGGAGGAGGAGGAGGAGGAGGAGGAGGAGGAGGAGGAGGAGGAGGAGGAGGAGGAGGAGGAGGAGGAGGAGAAGGACGAGGAAGAAGAGGAGGAATACTATTATACACTCCTTATAGGTGATCAATACAAAAGTTAGTTCGATGGTGACTCTCTCTCTCTCTCTCTCTCTCTCTCTCTCTCTCTCTCTCTCTCTCTCTCTTTCATACACAAACCACAGCTCCTCAATCTCCTCTTCCTCTTCCTCCTCTTCCTCCTCCTCCTCCTCCTCCTCCTCTTCTTCTTCTTCTTCTTCTTCTTCTTCTTCCTCTTCACTACTTTCTCGCTATGAACACGCGGGATTAACTTTGTGGCGAAGTGTTAAGTTACCCCACCACGATTTACTTTAGTCTACGTTTTAAGTTTGTGGTTCTCGAGTCTAAACGCGGGCCGAGATATTTCAAGGCGGGAAGTTAGTGCATAAACCAAGATGCGGGGCGGTCTTCCCAGCAGGTCAGGTGTGGTTAATTAAAGGTTGAGCAAAGTTAGAAAAGGTAAGTTAGTCCTCTATCACTTTGAGGGAAAGGATGAGAAGGGGGGAAGGCATTAAGAGGAGGAGGATGGGTGGATGAAAGAAGAGAGGAAGGAAGGATGTGAAAGGGAACGGTAAGATGGAGGGAGGGAAGGCAAAGATGTAATGGAAATGATGAAGTAAGGAAGGAGGAAAGAATATATGATGCAAGTGAGGAAGAAGAGGAAGGAGGAGGAAGGGGAAGGTTGGTTGGGAAAGAAATATGGAGACGGAATGCGGAAGAAGAAATGGAAGAGGAGGAAGAAAGGAAAGAGGAGGAAGAGTAGGTGGAGAAGAAAGTTTGGGTAAAGAAAGAAGATTCTAAGAGAAGAAAAATGAAAGAGATGAATAAAAAAGAAGAGGGAAATGGAGAAAAATGAAGCAGCAGAAGAGAAAAATAGATAAAAAAAAAAAAACGAAAGGCGGAATACTTAAGAGGGAGAAGGTAAATGAAAAGAAAAAAAAAAAAAAAAAGAAGAGAAGAGTCAGGATTATCAAAGGGAATAATACTAATGAAGCTAAAACATCGTGATAATTAATGCTTCCACTGAAAGAAAGACGACGCCACGCAATATTTGAAATCCCGAAACATAAGATCAAAAAGTGTTGCGTAAAAGTGTCGGCAGTGGAGATCATTAGAAATTTAAGCTGATCGGAGAAGACTTCATTAACCTGCGCTGCTAACCGGAGAAGGCAGAGTCCAGGTGTACACTAACTGGCAACCTAATGAACCCGATAACCTTGCACTGGTGGGGGGGGGGAGGATGAAGGAGAAAGTTACGTATAGTTGATAGAAAAATAAAAGTGAGTTATTTACGTTTTGTTCGTGAGTAAATTGTGTAAATAAATACAATGATTGATTAAAGATAACGCAAGTATATATTAATTCAAAATAGAGTGAGAAAAACAAAAACAAAAACTGATCCATTCTCTTAAAATTATACAAAGAAAACGGATCTCATATTTTGAAACGATAACTTAAAAAAAGCTGGGATATCAAAACATTCTGATCCTACCACTCATTTTCTTTTCAGACAGACTAGTTTGTAAAGAGGAAAAAGAAGTGGAGTAGCATTTACCGAGATGAGTACTGCCCTTGAGTCTCCAGGGAGGACCGACGCCCTCCCGCCCACGCCCCCTTCCCCAGATTTAGCTCAATGCTATGAAGTAAAGGAGAAGGAAAAGTAGTGCACTGAAGGAGGACAAAGTGGGATTCCAGAGTTATATTAAAAGACGGGAAAGTTCTGAATCCTTAAAGTATGAAAAGTTATCGAAGAGGGATCCAAGTTAAGTTTCTACGATGCTGTTCCTGTTACTGCTACTACTACTGCTACTACTACTACTATTACAACTACTACGACTGCTACTACTACTACTACTCCTACTATTACAAGAGATGATGTTATTGGTGCCATTTGACTACTAGTGGTGGTGATATGATTGTTGCTGCTCTTATAAATACTATTACGAATTTTATGTGTTATTACTACAAATACCACTGTTGCTAATATTCCTACTCCTACCACTACTACTACTACTACTACTGCTACTACTAACACCACCACTATTACTACAATTACTAATATTAAAACCCCTACAAATTACTAAACAATAATTTCAGCGGCTACAACAATAACTAGCAGTGGTAAAACAACAGCAACAACAATAACAACAACTACTACCAAAATAACCACTTCTGATACCCAACATCAACACTAGAGATAAAAGAATAATGAGTAACAAACATGTCCTTCCCTTCGCCTCCCCTGAGCACCACACTATCTCTCTCTCTCGGGCCACGAAAGAAGCATCGGCATCCCACTGGCCGCAAAAATCCCAAACAAGTATAAAGGCTTCTTAAAGCGAGCGCTATTTACAGTTTCCTTTGTTGAGACGCGTTTTTCCACGGTAGAAATTAATGAGAGAGAGAGAGAGAGAGAGAGAGAGAGAGAGAGAGAGAGAGAGAGAGAGAGAGAGAGAGAGAGAGAGAGAGAGAGAGAGAGAGAGAGAGAGAGAGAGAGAGAGAGAGAAAAGGAAACAAACTCTACGGTTTTAACTCGTCATATTTCACTATCTGGCAACGCTGCTCTCTCTCTCTCTCTCTCTCTCTCTCTCTCTCTCTCTCTCTCTCTCTCTCTCTCTCTCTCTCTCTCTCAGTATACAAAGATCAAATCGGCCACACAATCGCCCTCTTATCTCTCGTTGAAACGCGCCATCAACAAAAATGTCACAAACAGAAATGTTCCACTAAATTATCCTCATCATGAAAGGAAGGTGGCCTCCCCAGCTTTTTATGGAGGAGGAGGAGGAGGAGGAGGAGGAGGAGGAGGATGGGAAAAGAGGAAAGAGTAAGACGTATAATGACATTTGTGTGTTTTGCTTCGCTGTTGTTTCAGTAAATTTTCATTCGAAACGTTTTTTTAATCTTTTCAAATTTTCCTTCTCTCTAAGACCTCTCCTTTCTCTATAGTTTCCCCTTCAAATATCCCTCCAGTTTCTTAATTAAACCCCCTCCTAGTTTCCTCCAGTATCAGGTTACGAACACAACAAGGCACCTTCTAGTTTTCTAATCCTATTTTTCCTGAAGTCTCATCCAATTTCTTCTTCTGCAAACAATTCAGTATCAAAAGCTTTCCATCTCCTTTCTATTCCCTTTTGTCTCTCCGTCTTTACTTTCTTTTCTGCCACGCCTATTTTTTCTCCCACGTTCGTTTATCCAAGTTTGCAGACTCGCCCAAGTCCTCGATGCCGTTTTCTGTTGCCTTTAGCTGGGCCAAGTTTTGTGTCACTTTTTTTTCTATATTTTTTGATGGCGTGGCGAGGGAAACTTTCGCATTTATCTCGTGTGTGTGTGTGTGTGTGTGTGTGTGTGTGTGTGTGTGTGTGTGTGTGTGTGTGTGTGTGTGTGTGTATCTACACATGAATGTACTGTAGGAATATACGTAGCTGTATATATGTATGTGTGTATGTATGTATGCGTGTATGTTACCGAATACAACGCCGCTGGAATGCAGATATTTTACGGTAGGATACTAAAGTTACACACACACACACACACACACACACACACACACACACACACACACACACACACGACATCAAGTGGAAGAATTTGAACACGCAGCATTACGTTTGTTACACGAGAACCTTACCACTGAGCCACCAGAGAGAGAGAGAGAGAGAGAGAGAGAGAGAGAGAGAGAGAGAGAGAGAGAGAGAGAGAGAGAGAGAGAGAGGGTGTGTCGCGACCAATACTTCTACTGCAATACCTTCTTCCCAGTATTTGGTCACTGCAGCATTTTTCTTGACATTCAGAGGTAGTGGCCAGAAGCACTTTAGAGGAGGAGGAGGAGGAGGAGGAGGAGGAGGAGGAGGTTCAGAATAGTTTATGCACTTATATATTTTTAGAACATCTTTCCTAAGCTCAGTACATGTCTCTCTCTCTCTCTCTCTCTCTCTCTCTCTCTCTCTCTCTCTCTCTCTCTCTCTCTCAGGCCATCTTCAAGTCCATTACTAGAAGTCCACGTTTTTTGTGAGCGTCTTTCTCTTCTCTGGTTCTCAAGTAATTTTTTTTGTTCTTGTCCCTCTTTCTACTACTACTACTACTACTACTACTACTACTACTACTACTACTACTACGGAGAGAGAGAGAGAGAGAGCGTGGGAGTGATGGAGTGAGGGAGGGAGAGGAAGGAGTTGAAGTAGAAGTAATCCCTAGTGTATATTTCAATCTTCTTTTCAATTTCTCTTCTTCTTCTTCTTCTTCTTCTTCTTCTTCTTTTTCCTCGTCTTCTTGTTCCTTCTTCTTTTCCCTGCCTTCCTGTTCCTTCTCTTTCTTTTCTTCTTTTCCTTTGACGAGAGAAAAATCTTGCAAAGTTTGAGTCTCTTTTGGCATTCGTGAGTTTTATATCCTTGCTTTTATCGTATTTCAGAGTGTACAGTACTCTCTCCCTCTCTCTCCCTCTCTCTCTCTCTCTCTCTCTCTCTCTCTCTCTCTCCAAAGGCTGTTTTTTAATTCATAAGACCAATGTTTTTATCCTGTCAACTCCCTCTTCCCCCTCTCTCTCCGTGTGTAAGTCCCAAGAGAAAAGACCTCCCCTACAACTTAAACAGAAGAGAGAAGGATGAAGGGTGAGGAAAAGCGAGACATTGAGAAAAGAGAGAAGGGAGACAAAGAAACAAAGGGAGAAGTGAAGAGGAGAGAATGCGAACAGGTAGATAGGGAAAAAGAAGAAAGAGTAGCACGAAGGTAGGGAAAGAAAAGGGAGCACGAAGGGCGGGACAAGAGAAGTAGAGAGCAGAAGACGATGTTGGAGAAAGGAAGAGGCAAGGATGAAAATTCAGGAAGAGGAAGGCAAGATGAGTCAGAGGAAGAGGGAAACAGCAATGGTGGGAGAGGAACTTAAAGATGAAAGGAAGGAAGGAAAGGGAGGAAGGAAAGAGGGAAGGAAGGAAGGAAGAGAAGGAAGAGGAGAGGGAAGTGTGAGAGGGGGAAAAATGAAAGAAGCAAATGCAGAAACTGGGAAAACGCTTAGAACAACAATAAAGACATAACTATTTTGATGCAGGGATGAAAATAACCATAACCACCACCACCACCACCACCACCAACAACAACACTACCAACAACAACAACAACACCACCACCATCACCACCAGCGAAGTAAACAAGAGTAAAGGAAAACACTAAGGCTTTCGTTGGTTACCCTCATCAATTACTCCTTCACTTCAACACCCTCGCTCCGTCAGCTTCCCTCCTCTGGTCCCTTAATCCCCGAATCAACCTCACCCTCCTTCATTCCTACAGCCATCCTTGCTTCTACTACGCCTTCCTCGCCTCCTTCCTACTCGCTGGCTTCTGATCCCGCCCTTTCCCTCCCTCCCTCGGTTCCTTGCCCTTCGCTTGCCCTCACTTTCCTTCCTTCCTCCTCCTCCTCCTCCTATTCCTCCTCCTTTCCCTTCTGCACAGCCGCTCCAAACTTGAAAGACAATAAAGTTGGGATGAGGTCGGGGTGGAGGAGAATCTCTCTCTCTCTCTCTCTCTCTCTCTCTCTCTCTCTCTCTCTCTCTAAGTCAGGAATGCCCCAAGTTTCCAGGCCATCCGATGCGAGGTAGAATCCTGCCACCTCTGCCCGGACTACTGACGAAGACGAAACAACAACAACAACAACACAACAACAACATAACATTAGCCATTACCGAAATACAAGAAGTGTTGAAGGAGATGCATAAAGACTACGAGGAGGAGGAGGAGGAGGAGGAGGAGGAGGAGGAGGAGGAGGAGGAGGAGGAGAGGAAGAAAGTGAGAGTGAAACGCAATATATTTCTCCATTTTATGAATTGGTAAGGAAAAGCAAGAATCTTTTACACCGAAATGCCGCCTTGCTTCAAAAGAAATTTCTCCTCCTCCTCTTCCTGCTCCTCCTCTTCTTCTTCTTCTTCTTCTTCTTCTCTTCCTCCTCTTCTTCTTCCTCCTCCTCCTCCTCCTCCTCCTTTTTCTGGAGTCGACACCACCTTTCTTTTTCTCAGAGTTCTTATTTTTATTCGTCTCTCTCTCTCTCTCTCTCTCTCTCTCTCTCTCTCTCTCTCTCTCTCTCTCTCTCTCTCTCTCTCTCTCTCTCTCTCTCTCTCTCTCTCTGGTTTCCTTCCAATCCTTTTATATTCCTTCCCTTTATCATTCCTTCCTTCTTCTCGGCTTCCTTCCTTCTTCCTCTACGCCTTGGTGTGTTTTCCTTTTTTCCTTTAATGCCCCATATTCGCTTTCTTCCATTTCCTGTCTTTCTTTTATATTTCTTCTGTTTCCGGTCTCTCTCTCTCTCTCTCTCTCTCTCTCTCTCTCTCTCTCTCTCTCTCTCTCTCTCTCTCTCTCTCTCTCTCTCTCTTTGTCTTACCTCATTTGCTTTCTTTGCACGCTGTCTTGTTTTCACT
>NC_059289.1:6827640-6840140 GCF_017591435.1 Portunus trituberculatus | reverse complement strand
TCAATTAGAGAGAGAGAGAGAGAGAGAGAGAGACGCTTCTTTTCAAAACTAATTATTTAGAAAAGGAATTAGAGAACCGTCTTGAGAGCAACACCGCGTCCTGAGTTGCCAATTCGCTACTTTAATTACGGGAATTTTAGGACCACAAGGTGAGAGAAGTATGCACTATATAATTCTCTCTCTCTCTCTCTCTCTCTCTCTCTCTCTCTCTCTCTCTCTCTCTCTCAACTGTGGACAAGCAGTGAAAGTGTTAACAGAGAGAGAGAGAGAGAGAGAGAGAGAGAGAGAGAGAGAGAGAGAGAGAGAGAGAGAGAGAGAGAGGCATCCCTAAAATCCAATGCCACGATCACTCTCTCTCTCTCTCTCTCTCTCTCTCTCTCTCTCTCTCTCTAATTAGTTAAAGTAGGTTAAGTGGACGAGAAGGCGAAGGGAAGGAAAGGAAGGTAAGAAACAAGAAGGGAGAAGAGAAAAGGAAAAATGAAGGACAGGAGAGACGAAACAGGGTAAGATAGAGAGAGAGAGAGAGAGAGAGAGAGAGAGAGAGAGAGAGAGAGAGAGAGAGAGAGAGAGAGAGAGAGAGAACTTTGAAAAACGAGGAATGGATGAGAGAGAGAGAAGGGACGAGAAAATAATGGAAGGGAGAGAGGAAGGAAGAGAAAGAGAAAGAACTGATGCGTTGGAGAAGGAGGAAGAGAAGGAGGAGATTAAAAAGTGATATAAAAACGTTTGTGGAAAGAGTAAAAGTGAATCCAATCATAAACGAACCATAAAGTAAGACCCATAAACGTTTTCTTCCTTATCAAAGAAACCATAAACGTTGCCAGCGAACCAGAAACGTTATACAAAAACCAGAAATACTTTGAAAAAAACCCTAATGAATAAACAACTGTAGGAAAACATGAAAATTAAAATAAGATTAGGAGAAAAAAATGGAGATAGGAAAATAATGAGAGAGATTAATAAGAGCTTCACAACATTCTCTCTCTCTCTCTCTCTCTCTCTCTCTGAGGGGAAAAAGAGTAGGGAAATAAATGCAAATGAACGCCTAATCCTTAAATGTTTCCACTCTTTCCATCTCAATCCACATTTACTTTCTTTCTCTCTCTCTCTCTCTCTCTCTCTCTCTCTCTCTCTCTCTCTCTCTCTCTCTCTCTCTCTCTCTCTCTCTCTCTCTCTGTGAAGTGTAACGGGGGAATAATGAAGAGATTACGAGTCCCGCGAGGAAAGAGATAGAAGGGAGAGGAATATAGAAAAGGAGGGAGAGAAAAGAGGAGAGGGGAGAGAAGAGCGCTCGGGGAGAATGGAGGGGAAGAAGGGAGGAACGTGGAAGGTCAATGGCACTAGAGGAGGAGGAGGAGGAGGAGGAGGAGGAGGAGGAGGAGGAGGAGGAGGAGGAGGAGGAGGACGAGGAGAAGGAGGAGGAGGAGGCATAAATAAAGAAGGCCTATACAATATTTGCTGTGCTTTCCTAACGAACACTAACTTGGAATGTATGGATGCGAGAGAGAGAGAGAGAGAGAGAGAGAGAGAGAGAGAGAGAGAGAGAGAGAGAGAGAGAGAGAGAGAGAGAGAGAGAGAGAGAGAGAGATGGATGGAGGAAGTAACACAAACGAAGAAGAAAGAGAGAGAGCGGAGGAAAAGGGGAAAGGGGAAGAAGTGGCAACAAGAGAAAGAGAAAGAGAAAGAGGAGGAGGAGGAGGAGGAGGAGGAGGAGGAGGAGGAGGAATGAGGGACATCACACACACACACACACACACATAATGGCACCAAATAAACATTAACAATACTCAAATTCCTTACAAAATATGCCAGAAAGTAACATGTCCTTCTCCTCCTTCTCCTCCTCCTCCTCCTCCTCCTCCTTCTCCTCCTCCTCCTCCTCCACCTTCCTCCAATGGCTCCACAAAGGCTTCATTGTCACAGTGGTCGCATCCCCAAGGACGTGGTGGTGGTGGTGGTGGTGGCGGGATAACTTAGCGGCGTTCACCAATCCCTCCCCTTATTGACTGTGCTATTATCCACTCCGCGCCTGCCGGACACTCCCTGCAATAGTCCTAGGGTAACGAGGAGGGCTCTCTCTCTCTCTCTCTCTCTCTCTCTCTCTCTCTCTCTCTCTAGCGGGAAGGATACATACGCTCTTCTCTCCTCTTACGTCAGGGTCGGTTACCTGGTCAGGTCGTCTCCATTAGGTTGAGTTTTTCGTGTTCTTACCTGAGGAATGGGAGAGAAAACAGAGAGTTAGTACAGGTAGATAGACAGGCAGGTAGACGGACGGACGGACAGAGATAGACAGAGACAGAAAGACAGACAGACAGACGGAGACACAAGTACATAAACAGACAGTGACAACAATGCAAAGGATGGTAATGATATAAGAAAGAGAACGAGGTTAGGTTACTCCTCCTCCTCTCTCTCTCTCTCTCTCTCTCTCTCTCTCTCTCTCTCTCTCTCTCCCTTTTGTATGTTACTTGAGTGGAGCATAATGGAAAATTGACTTTACAGGGACACAAAAAATAAGACGCAAACGTGACTGAAAATGCCAAGCAGTTACCCGCATGTGTGTGTGTGTGTGTGTGTGTGTGTGTGTGTGTGTGTGTGTGTGTGTGTGTGTGTGTGTGTGTGTGTGTGTGTGTGTGTTTAATTTATCTTTGTATCTAATTCCCTAATGATAACCATGTGTTCCTTTTCACGACGAGAAAGAGCAGGAGTAATAATAATAATAATAATAATAATAATAATAATAATAATAATAATAATAATAATAATAATAATAATATATAATAATAATAATAATAATAATAATAATAATAATAATAATAATAATAATAATAATAACTTTTGATAACCAACAGACCGACTATTTCATCCTCTAAAAAAAAAAAAAAAAGAGAAAACAAGCTCCAGATACACGACAGAAATCCACAATAAAAAAAAAAACTATATATATATATATATATATATATATATATATATATATATATATATATATATATATATATATATATATAACAAAAAAAAAATAGATATACGAACAAACATGTAAACGTGCACAATGATCAAATAGACTCGTGTAGATCCCTGCGGCCCTCATGCCACTACTCCCGCATGTTGAGACTGGCGTGGGCGACCCTTCCTTCACTGCACCATATTCTCAAACACTTCCGCACCACACCTATACTCCATTCCAAAGCCTCTTGTTGAAGCTGTGCGGATTTTCAAAGGTGTTTTAACTATTAACAAGAGAAACACTCTTGCGAATTCGACTAGTCATTTCTCTGGCCATTGGAAATACTAGTGGTGAGGTAATACTGGTTTTCAAAGGTGGTTTTTAATGTTCTAGTGACAGTTTAATAAGATTTGTTTCATTACTAACTGGAAAAACACTCTTGAAAATCTATCTAATTATCTCTGTGGTGTTCAGAAATAGTGGTGGTGAGAGAGAAGTGTTTCAGAATACTGGCCTTTATGCTGCCGCCCACCACCGCCTCTCTCTACCTTAGTATTCTATCGACACTGAACAGCCTCCACCCCTACCAGTATACGGTTCAGAATCTCGGCCACGCTGGGCAGTTTTAAGGCGAGCAATGCAACTGTACTCCGTGTACTGAAATAGTTCTACCCGCACCTCAACTACTTTCAAAAGGTTCCAGTTGAAGTTATGTGGGTTTTTTGGAGTTATTTATTTATTTTTTTCTACTCTATATACTTGAGAAACACTCTTGATAACGTCAACTACTTTCAAAAGATTCCAGTCAAAGTGATGTTGGTTTTTGGGGGTCTTTTTTTTTTTTTATAGTTGTGGTGATAGATTAACATTTCTACACTATTGACTCGAGAAACACTCTTGAAAACGTCGACTTCCAAAAGGTTCCAGTTGAAGTAATGTTGGTTTTTGGGGGTGTCTTTTTTTTTTTATAGTTGTGGTGATAGATTAATATATTTTTTACATTATTTACTTGAGAAATACTCTAGATAACCCAGTCAAATATCAATGTGACCTTTGAAATCTAGCAGTGGTGAGAATCCATGAATACAGGTCTTTGCTATGTGGGTAGTGAAAGAAATGCTGCGAGTGGGAGAAAGATACCTAGCCTCGCCTTTTGTACTGAATAAGTTTGTCCTTCAAGGACTGATTGACTGATATCCTATTCCTAGCGTGATAGACTGAGGTGCACTCGTGGTCAAAAGCCTTTCAAGTTGCTCCATTCACTGCCAATTGATCGAAGTCTTCTGATCTGTTTGTCTTCTTGCCAGAGATACAGGAATCGAAAAAATATGGAAAAAAAATGCGTTAACTATTGATCCTGAAATTTTCCAGTCTGGTCAGTGGGTTTAACTGATATGGCTCTTTGTAGTTCAGTTTACAAGACCAAGGGAAAGCAGGAAGAGTCTCAGTTCATTACAATTCAGTTCACAGGGTGGTGGGAAAACAGAAAGGGTCACAGCTCATAAATTCACCAGTGACAGGATGAAGGAAGAAAGGAGACACTGACTGACTCTTCCATTAATACACATAAGAACACAAGTAGAAAATACACAATAATCTTAAGAAAAAATAAAATAAATAGGCGATACAGGGACGGTCACGTGTAGACCTAATAGATTCTTGCAGCTTGCCGGGTTTTCTTATCTCGTCAAAGTCTTCAGGGATTGAGAGGAACGAAGCACAAATGGAATCAATACTGACGTTCATCTGAAGGAGATCACAACGATGACCTTCACAGGATATCACTTGCAGGTGTGAGTGTCTGGTGCTTCGTGGCGTCTCTCTCTCTCTCTCTCTCTCTCTCTCTCTCTCTCTCTCGGAATAAGATCTCCTCAGCGATGCAGATTAAGTAAAACAAAGAACAATGCAATTAAAGCACACACACTCACACACACACACACACACACACACACACACACACACACACACACACACACACTAATGGACGCCCAAACAAGATTCCTTAAAATTATCGCTCTTTCGTTGCTAGAGGAGGAGGAGGAAGAGGAAAGGGAAGAGGAAGGAGGAGGAGGAGGAGGAGGAGGAGGAGGAGGAGGAGGAGGAGGAGGAGGAGGAGGTTTGGTAGTGTGTATGCAAATGAGGCACAGTAAGGTAGATTTCATAAAGGCAAAATTCACATCAAAACTGCAAAATAAGGTAGATGAAAAATGATGCCAGTGGTGGTGGTGTTGGTGGTGGTGGTGGTGGTGGTGGTGAGTTATGATGATGATACTGGTGGTGTTGGTTTTAATGGCAGTCATTCTTCCTACTATTAAATCTTCCACTTCTTTCCTTATTTTCCTCATGTTTGACTTTCCTTCTCCTTTTCATTTTCTTTCTATCTTTCTTTTTACTCTTCTTTGTCCTATTCAGTTTCTTCCATGTCATTTTTCTTGTCACTTTTCCTCATGTTTCTCTTCTTGTGTTGTTATAATTCTCCATATTTTTTTATCATCTCTCTCTCTCTCTCTCTCTCTCTCTCTCTCTCTCTCTCTCTCTATCTTTATGTCTTCTCCACTTTCATTCTTTTTTTTCTTCGTCCTATTAATTTTTCTCTATGTTCTTTTTCATCACTGTTTTTTTTCATGTTTCTCTTCTTGTGGTGCTGTAATTAACCATATGTCATCTTTTTTTCTTTATGTTCTTGTCTTTGTGCAAGTCTTCTTCTCCTCTTCTTCCTTCTCCTGTTTTCGTTGTAATCTATCTTGTTTTCCTTTGTCTCTTCTTGCTATTCCATCTTCTCTTCGTTTAATTTCTCTGCCTTCTCTTTTTCTTTTTTCTGTTTCTCCTATTTTTATTAATCTACCGTATTTCCTTCCATCTCCTCTCCTTTTTCTTCTTCTTGTTTTCTATAATTCCCCTTATCACCACCACCACAAACACTCTTTCCTCTTCCTTTTCCTTTTCCTTCTTCTCTAACTATAACTTTCCTTCTGTCTCGTCTCTCTTTTCTTGCTTACATTCACTTCTTCCTTCAGTTCTTTTTTTACCATCTTCTCTTCCTCCTCCTCCTTCTCCTGCTTAATATAACCTCTCTTATATCTCCTCTTTTAGTTCTTTCTTGTTTACGTTTACTACCACCACCACCAACACCACCACCACCAGCTCTGTTCCTCCCCTCCTGCTGCTCCCCCGATGCTCCACACAGCCCTGACGTATGGCCGTAATTGTGTCTTTCCCTGACGCCTCAGTAACTCTCGTAGGAGGCTCATGTTTTCTTTTAAATGGACGTTCCTATTTCCATTTTCTGTCTGTGTCGTTTGCGTCTTCCCCTAACCCTCTTTCTCTCTCTCTCTCTCTCTCTCTCTCTCTCTCTCTCTGGCTGTGGTATTTACTATCATTACCAAGAGAGAGAGAGAGAGAGAGAGAGAGAGAGAGAGAGAGAGAGAGAGACTGACATACTTCCCACTTGTAAAATTTAGACTCACTCATTTTCTCTCAAATTTTGGGCTTCACGACTTGTTAAACGACTGAACTTTAGCGTTTGCACCACTGAAGGGACACACGAGGCTCGGCTTGTGGTGGGAGAAAGAGAGTGAGAGGCTGGGAGAGTGGGAGAGGCTAGATAGGGTAGGGAGAGGCTGGGAGTGAAGGCAGGAAAGGATGGAATGAGAGAGAGAAGTGACGAAGGAGAGGCTGAGAAAGGCAGAGAGAGGAGACAGAGAAGTCGGGAGAGGCTGGGAGAGGAGGTAGGGAAGAGAGTGAAGGGAGCAGAGAAGTGGGAGAGGCTGGGAATGGAGGCAAAGTAATGGGAGAGGCTGGGAGAGGAGGAAGAGAAGAGAGAAAGGCTGGAGAGAATTAAGATAGAGAGCCAAGGAGAGAGGAAGGGAGAAGCTGGAAAGGAAGGAAATGAATTGGGAAAGGATGGAGGGAGAGATGAACGGGGAGAGAAAACAGGAAGGAATGGTAGAAGGAAAGATGGAGGGAGGCATGGAGGGAGAGAGACAGATTGGGAGAGAAACAAAGGGAGGGAGACAAGGAGAAAGAGAGAAAAAAAAAGGCGAGAAGATATGTTAGTAGTAGTAGTGGTAGTAGTTTTTCCAATTTCATCCTAATAATTATAAGTTTTGATAAGTACGTGACATGTCTCTCTCTCTCTCTCTCTCTCTCTCTCTCTCAGGCGGTGGCGAAAATGATGAGGAAAATACGGCATCGCTACATTAAAACTTCCTTCACTATTATACGAAAACTTTTATCATTACGAGGATTTACGGGAGTCTTGCATACACCCCCGCGTCCTGTCCTCCACCACCACCACTCCCCCAGCATTAGGCAGGCTCGGGTTGTTATTACTGGTGCTATTAGTGTTGCTATTACTCCTACTGCTACTGATATTACTGCTCTACTATTCTCTATCATGTCCCCACGAACGCCTCCTCTTCTTTCTCTTGTTATGATTGGTTTATTTTATTATTGCTACTATCATGATTACTTCTACTACTACTACTACTACTACTACTACTACTACTACTACTACTATTACTTTGCTCTTCTCTATCATGTCCCCACGAACGCCTCCTCTTCTTCCTTTTGTTGTGATTGATGTTTTTTTTTTATTATTGCTACTATCATGACTACTTCTACTACTACTACTACTACTACTACTACTACTACTACTACTACTACTACTATAACTACTACACCTTCCCTTCTTCCTTCCAAAGAGGACAAGTGGAGGGTAATTCTGGATTCCACAAGCTCGGTGAGTAAAGCGGTTATGAGAAAGAGAAGGAGGAGGAGGAGGGGATAAATGGAAGGAGATATGCTGAGTGGTAAAGGAAGAGTGTGAAAATGGTAGTAAGAGGAGAAAGCGAAAGAAGAGGAGGAGGAGGATGAAGGGAAGAGGAAGTAGGAAGAGAAAGCGAAAGAGAAGGAAGAGGAAGTGGGGGGAAGGGAGAAGCAACACACACACACACACAGACACACACACACACACATCCTTAGGGACACGGTGCGTTAATGAGCATTTTAAAATTATCGCGGTTTCGAATCCCCTAAGGAAATTACTCTCGCCGCGCCAACCTCGTTCAGAAGAGAAATTCGGGTCCACTTTCTATGCACCCAATAAAGTGACGAGACGCACTCATGAACACAGGGAGGAGTGAAACAGAGGACACACTAGATGCTAAGAGGAGGAGGAGGAGGAGGAGGAGGAGGAGGAGGAGGAGCAAGACAGGAAGATGGAGAAATGAAAGGTTAAGGTAAAATGTTATAATTCGTAGGAAAGAGACGATAAATAAAATACGATGAAATGGAGAAGAAAAGGAACAAGATGAAAAAAGAAGGAAAGAACGAAATAGACACACACACAATGCAGGAACACGTGATGCCTACTCGATATTCTCTTCCTCTTCCTCTTTTCTCGTCTTCTTCTTCTCACCCATCTCCAGTTCATAGTGTCACTTTTCTCTCTTCCTATTGTTCTCCTTTTTTTTCATGTCTCCTTGTTATCAACCGATCTATTGTCATCTCTTCTTCGTCCTCCTCCTCCTCCTCCTCCTATTTTTTTTTAAGTCTTCTGTTCCCATTCGTTCTTGTTATTAGTTTTCTTTCTTCTCTTCCTCTTCCTCCTTCTCTTCCTTCACACGTTCTTTTTATGCAGCTTTTCTTTTCTTTTTTTAAGCTTTTTTTCTTTAGTTTCCTCCTCCTCCTCCTCCTCTTCTTCTCCTTCTTTTTTTATACCTTTTTGTTTTTCAGTTTCTTTTTTTCAACTTTTCCTATTCACATGACTGACTAATCTTACACTCTCTCTCTCTCTCTCTCTCTCTCTCTCTCTCTCTCTCTCTCTTCGGTAAGTATTTACAACGGAATGTCCCCAGGAAACATAATCCACGTGTCGAATATATTGATCCAATTTATTTTTACGACCTTCCTAGTCCATCTTTCTCTTTTTGCTTCTTCCTCCTCCTCCTCCTCCTCCTCCTCCTCCTCCTCCTCCTCCTGTTTCTCTTGTTTCCTTTCTTTCTTTCTTTCTTTACTTTTCCTCTATTTTTGGTCTATACTTTATGAGATGACTGTTGAAAGAGAGAGAGAGAGAGAGAGAGAGAGAGAGAGAGAGAGAGAGAGAGAGAGAGAGAGAGAGAGAGAGAGAGAGAGATTACATTTCTAATTAAACAGCCAAACAAGGATCCTTTAATCAAACACATTTGTCACTAATTATCGAGCGACGAGAGAGAGAGAGAGAGAGAGAGAGAGAGAGAGAGAGAGAGAGAGGAAATAAGATGCAACGAAAGAGAAAAGAATAACGAGGCAAACTCAAGGAACGGGAAGGAAGAATAAGAATAAAAGAGAGAAAGAGACGAGAGAGGAAAAGAAGGAGAGAGAAAAATGTAGGTTATGTGAGGAAAGTGGAGGAAAGGTGGGAGGAAAAACGAAATGGAGGTAAAACGAGGAGGAAAACAGGAAGGAGGAAGGAAGGAAGGAGGAGATGGAAGGGAAATTAAGATTGTTTTGGCGGGAAAGCAGGAAAAGGAGAGGAAAAGGAAGAGGAGATGAAAAGGAGGAAGAGGAGAGAAAAGGAGGAAGAGGAGAGGAAAAGGAGGAAGAGGAGGGAAAAAAGGAGGAAGAGGAGAGGAAAAGGAGGAAAAGGAGAGAAAAAGGAGGAAGAGGAGAGGAAAAGGAGGAAAAGAAGAGGAAAAGGAGGAAGAGGAGAGGAAAAGGAGGAAATGGAGAGGAAAAGGAGGAGGAGGAGGAGGAGAGGAAAGGAAAATAAGATGAAGGAAAACAAAATAAGAAAGAGAAATGAAGAAGGAAGAGAGGAGAAAGAGGACAATTTTCCTTCACTTGTATGAGAACGTATGATTTTCCTCTTTTCCTCCAAGATTCTCCAAAGCCTCCAGTTTATCTCTCCATTTTCTCTTCGTTTTCACACGCTCTCTCTCTCTCTCTCTCTCTCTCTCTCTCTCTCTCTCTCTCTCTCTCTCTCTCTCTCTCAATTCATTCTTTACACTTTTCATTTCTGTTTTCTTTTGATTCTTCTTTAAACTATTTCTCTTTCTCTTTCATCTCCATCTTCCATTTCTCTTCTTCCAATGCCCGCCAACAAATCTCAACCTTATTCTGTTTCCTTCATTCTTTCCTCCTTTCTTTCGCTCTTCCCTCATTTATCATCCACATCTTTCCCTTACTCTTTTTGTCCTTGCATTATTTCTCCACTCCTCTTCCTCCTTCCTCCCTTCGTTATTTCCCTTCACGTCATTTATTTCCCTTATATTTTCCCCTCCTGTTTCCTTAATGTTTCCTCTTGTACCATTTCCAGCATCTCCTCCTCCTCCTCCTCCTCCTCCTTAATCCCCGGTCCTAACTAGCCAATTAAGGGTCATTACAGTTATTAGCAAGACCTCCGTTCGCTCTCGGATAAGGAAAGTGTAGGGAGGGAGGGATGGAGGGAGGGAGGGAGAGAGGGAGGGTGTACAAGAGGGAGGAGGAAGAGAAGGAGGTGGAGGAAGAAGACGATGAGAAAAGTAATAGAGTTAAGAGGAGAGAGAGAGAGAGAGAGAGAGAGAGAGAGAGAGAGAGAGAGAGAGAGAGAGAGAGAGAGAGAGAGAGAGAGAGAGAGAGAGAGAGGAGGAAGATGAAGGTGATGACTTAGGAAGAGAGATGGAGAAGAATAACGGAAGAGAGAAGAAGAAGGAGGAGGAGGAGGAGGAGGAGGAGGAAGTAGAGGGAAGCTTTTTGATGGTCTTTCTTCTTCTCCTCATCTTGTTCCTCTTCTTCTTTCCTCATTCTCTCTATTCTTATCTATCATTGTTTTCCTTATTTATTCGTCTATTCTCTCCTCTCTATATTTATTCTGTTTTTTGTTTATCACTTTTGCTTTGCGTCTCTCGTTCGTTACTGTTCCTTCATGTCTTTTCTTTTTCTCTTTTTCTGTCTAAGTATTATAATTTTGACTTTTATCTTCAATATTTTCTAGTCTTTTCAATTTATTTCAGTTCCATTTTAATTTGAGTATTTCCTTTTAGTTTAGTTGATTTTCCTTTCTAGTTTAGTCTCTCTCTCTCTCTCTCTCTCTCTCTCTCTCTCTCTCTCTTTACACATATTTAATCTTTTACCTTTGTTTCAACTCTCATTTTTCTCTCCTTCCCACTTCCCACCATTTCGTTTATTTGTGCGTCACGTTTTACATTTTCATTTCTTTTTCTCCACCTCCCCTCCTTCATTTCTTGTTTATTCCAGTCATTCTCTCTTAACGAATCCTCTTTCCTTTCCCTTCCCTTCCTTCTCCTGCTATTCTTTCATCACTCTCCTCTTCATCCTCTCTGACCTTTCTTTTTCACCCCCGACAGCCCACCAACAACCCCCCCCCCCCTCTCTCTCTCTCTCTCTCTCTCTCTCTATTCACACAAACGTTTATCCAGAATGTCTCTCTTCCTCTCCCCCTCTCTCATTACATCGCCTTTATGAAATAGTGCAGTTGTTCGTTTTCTTTATTAAACATCATGCACGTGCTGTGATATTAACGTGTTTTAACATGTTAAGTACGTAAATAACCTTAGGATGTTATTTCAAGATCTCTCTCTCTCTCTCTCTCTCTCTCTCTCTCTCTCAAAACTTGCTAGAATCCATCAAAATTATATGCAAAATAAAATAACTAAATAAATATACAAATAAATCAACAATAAAACAATTAAACACATTTAAACCATTGCACCTCAAGACACACACACACACACACACACACATACACTCTCTCTCTCTCTCTCTCTCTCTCTCTCTCTCTCTCTCTCTCTCTCTCTCTCTCTCTCTCTCTCTCTCTCTCTCTCTCTCGGGACAACTTCCTCCTCTCCTACAGGACTACAAAGTTACAGCTCCTCGACTTACAACGGCTCCTATTGTTGGCAAGGTGAACAGGAGGCCCCACTGTGAATGGCGCGGCGCCCTGATGGTCTCCGCTAGGCCCGGGATTCTAACCTTGGCCCTCTTGATTGCCTGCCTGGTGAACTGGGGCCACTTCCGGTACATTACATTAATACTACGGTACTAAACGACACTCCTATTGCTTGGAGTAATTTGTAATATGCGTTTCGGTTGGTGTACATACACTCTCTCTCTCTCTCTCTCTCTCTCTCTCTGTGTGTGGTTAGGGGGTTGCCAATTCACTTCTGGTTCACGTTTGTTTATTTATTTTTAAGGGAAGTATTTTTTTCGTATTTATTTATATACATTTTTTCAATCTAAGACAATATGCTACATGATTTTGTTTTTACCTTTTAATTACGAAGGAGAAAGTCAACGAACACCCGTCTCTAACCCTCCTTTCTCTCTCTCTCTCTCTCTCTCTCTCTCTCTCTCTCTCTCTCTCTCTCTCTCTCTCTCTGTGGTGATTGGGTCGTGTACAATTCAATTTATCACTCAAAAGGTCACTACAGCACCAACCCTTTCTGGCCACACACAATACTTTCTGAAGGCACTAAGCTTCTTTTCTGACCCAATGTGTGTTGCCTTTGTGCCTCTGTGCGCTGGGAAGTGTCTTTCTGTATGTCTTTGTATGTGTGTGTTTGTGGGGATGTGG
>NC_059289.1:6817640-6822640 GCF_017591435.1 Portunus trituberculatus | reverse complement strand
TTGAAAACATTCCCTCTTCTTGAAAACATTCCCTTGTCTTGAAAACATTCCCTCTCCTTGAAAACATTCTCTCTTCTTGAAAACATTCCCTCGTCTTGAAAACATTCCCTCTTCTTGAAAACATTCCCTCGTCTTGAAAACATTCCCTCTTCTTGAAAACATTCCCTCGTCTTGAAAACATTCCCTCTCCTTGAAAACATTCTCTCTTCTTGAAAACATTCCCTCGTCTTGAAAACATTCCCTCGTCTTGAAAACATTCCCTCTCCTTGAAAACATTCCCTCTTCTTGAAAACATTCCCTCTCCTTGAAAACATTCCCTCTCCTTGAAAACATTCTCTCTTCTTGAAAACATTCCCTCGTCTTGAAAACATTCCCTCTCCTTGAAAACATTCCCTCGTCTTGAAAACATTCCTCGTCTTGAAAACATTCCTCTCCTTGAAAACATTCCCTCGTCTTGAAAACATTCCCTTGTCTTGAAAACATTCCTCTCCTTGAAAACATTCCCTCGTCTTGAAAACATTCCTCGTCTTGAAAACATTCCCTTGTCTTGAAAACATTCCCTCTCCTTGAAAACATTCCCTCGTCTTGAAAACATTCCCTCGTCTTGAAAACATTCCCTCTCCTTGAAAACATTTCCTCGTCTTAAAAACATTCCCTTGTCTTGAAAACATTCCCTCGTCTTGAAAACATTCCCTCTCCTTGAAAACATTCCTCTTCTTGAAAACATTCCTCTCCTTGAAAACATTCCTCGTCTTGAAAACATTCCCTCGTCTTGAAAACATTCCTTGTCTTGAAAACATTCCTCTTCTTGAAAACATTTCCTCGTCTTGAAAACATTCCCTTGTCTTGAAAACATTCCTCTTCTTGAAAACATTCCTCTCCTTGAAAACATTCCCTCGTCTTGAAAACATTCCCTCGTCTTGAAAACATTCCTTGTCTTGAAAACATTCCTCTCCTTGAAAACATTCCTCTCCTTGAAAACATTCCTCTTCTTGAAAACATTCCTCTCCTTGAAAACATTCCCTCGTCTTGAAAAACAACCTAAACATTCCCTCTTCTTGAAAACATTCCCTCTTCTTGAAAACATTCCCTCTTCTTGAAAACATTCCCTCTTCTTGAAAACATTCCTCGTCTTGAAAACATTCCCTCTTCTTGAAAACATTCCCTCTCCTTGAAAACATTCCCTCGTCTTGAAAGCAAACTAAACATTCCCTCTTCTTGAAAACATTCCCTCTTCTTGAAAACATTCCCTCGTCTTGAAAACATTCCCTCTTCTTGAAAACATTCCCTCGTCTTGAAAACATTCCCTCTCCTTGAAAACATTCTCTCTTCTTGAAAACATTCCCTCGTCTTGAAAACATTCCCTCTCCTTGAAAACATTCCCTCTTCTTGAAAACATTCCTCTCCTTGAAAACATTCCTCTCCTTGAAAACATTCTCTCTTCTTGAAAACATTCCCTCGTCTTGAAAACATTCCCTCTCCTTGAAAACATTCCCTCGTCTTGAAAACATTCCCTCGTCTTGAAAACATTCCCTCTCCTTGAAAACATTTCCTCGTCTTAAAAACATTCCCTTGTCTTGAAAACATTCCCTCGTCTTGAAAACATTCCCTCTCCTTGAAAACATTCCCTCGTCTTGAAAACATTCCCTCGTCTTGAAAACATTCCCTTGTCTTGAAAACATTCCCTCTCCTTGAAAACATTCCCTCTCCTTGAAAACATTCCCTCTTCTTGAAAACATTCCCTCTCCTTGAAAACATTCCCTCGTCTTGAAAACATTCCCTCGTCTTGAAAACATTCCCTTGTCTTGAAAACATTCCCTCTTCTTGAAAACATTTCCTCGTCTTAAAAACATTCCCTTGTCTTGAAAACATTCCCTCTTCTTGAAAACATTCCCTCTCCTTGAAAACATTCCCTCGTCTTGAAAACATTCCCTCGTCTTGAAAACATTCCCTTGTCTTGAAAACATTCCCTCTCCTTGAAAACATTCCCTCTCCTTGAAAACATTCCCTCTTCTTGAAAACATTCCCTCTCCTTGAAAACATTCCTTCGTCTTGAAAAACAACCTAAACATTCCCTCTTCTTGAAAACATTCCCTCGTCTTGAAAACATTCCCTCTCCTTGAAAACATTCCCTCGTCTTGAAAAACAACCTAAACATTCCCTCTTCTTGAAAACATTCCCTCGTCTTGAAAACATTCCCTCTTCTTGAAAACATTCCCTCTTCTTGAAAACATTCCCTCGTCTTGAAAACATTCCCTCTTCTTGAAAACATTCCCTCTCCTTGAAAACATTCCCTCGTCTTGAAAACAACCTAAACATTCCCTCATCTTCAGAACAGCCTAAATACCGTCCAAATGATGAGCCTGTTTCGCAAGTGTTTCTCCTGCTCATTATGTGTTGATCTACTTCATCTGCTATTCAATCCATACATAAAGAACGTTGCGTAGCCTTAACTAAATCTTTTGCAGCAGTGGCAGTGTAAGGCACCGTCCTATAAAGTGGACTATTTTTCATGAAGTTTGCAGTGAAGTGGTATTTTTTTTAAGTAGGAAGTGGTGAACAATATACGGACATTAGATAGTTTTTGTCAGTGTCTGTCTGTCTGTCTGTCTGTCTGTCTGTCTGTCTCTCTCTCTCTCTCTCTCTCTCTCTCTCTCTCTCTCTCTCTCTCTCTCTTTCTCTTTCTCTCTCAGTTAAGAAAAGTAATCATATTTCTCCTTTTATTTATCTGAAGTGTTTGTGTAGACTGCACATGTTTATTCTCTCTCTCTCTCTCTCTCTCTCTCTCTCTCTCTCTCTCTCTCAGCGATATTTTTTTAGGTCAAAACCATTTGTGTTTTGATACGTAAAATGTTGTCTTCATTTTCTCTGGACTTTTCACTTCATGACTCGATTTTATTTTTATTTGCATCACGACTCCTCGCTTCCAGTGTTTCATCCCTCCATTTTCATTGTTTTATTCCTCTATTTCTTTTCTTGGAACTATTTCATTTTTCATTTTGTTTACATTTTTCACTGGTCATTCAATACAACTTTAGAATTACATAGATTTCTTGCCTTACCCAACATTCGCTATCTCTTAAACCTTCCCTTTTTTTCTTTCTCTCTTTCTCTCTCTGTCCTATTTATCATTTATTAGTTTCATCCGTCTTTCCTTCTTTTTTCCTTCTTCTCTTCATTCTTTATTTTCGATTATTCATTGTTTTTTTTCATTTCTTCACCCATTCACTCCTTCGATCTTTCTTTCCTTGGAAATCCCTTCAAACTTTCCTTCCTTCCTTCTGGTTATTTATTCCTTCGCCATGCTACAAAGGAAAGATGGAAGGAAGGAAGGAAGGAAGGAAGGAAGGAAGGAAGAAGTAGGAGGAGGAGGAGGAGGAGGAAGTGGTGGTGGTGGTCAGGCTGAAAAGGTTAAGTGGCTTTGCTCAGTAATCGTCTAGATCCACTCTAACTCTCTCTCTCTCTCTCTCTCTCTCTCTCTCTCTCTCTTGGCGAGAGATTGGCAGGTACCTGATCTTGTTTGGCTACTAAAGGTGGGGTGGACCCTTTGAAACCCCTTACTTCTCTCTCTCTCTCTCTCTCTCTCTCTCTCTCTCTCTCTCTCTCTCTCGTTCCTTCACTTATCCTTCCTCTATGCTCTCCTATTTTCACTAACTTTTCCCCTTCTTTCCCTCTTCCCCATCTCTTCCCTCTACAACTCTGCACAATGTTCTCAATCCTCCATCTTCCTCCTCTGTTCCGCCATCTCTTCCTCTCCCTCCTCTTCCTTTAAGCTTGTTTTCCTTCCTCGTTTACACTTTTCCTGTAGACACTTGCCCTTCCTCCCATTCGTTCTGACACTACTAAACCTTGCCCTCCTGGCCTCCGTCTATTCAAAGTGTTTTCTCCCCCTACAGCAGAAAATGGAGGAGGAGGAGGAGGAGGAGGAGGAGGAGGAGGAGGAGGAGGAGGAAGAAGAAGCTACAAACTATTCTGAAACACCATTTTTACCATTTTGACAAGACTTTAGATGAAGTTACACGGTTCCTAAGGGTGTTTTTCTAGTTCTAGTGAAAAATTATAAAAACATCTCCAATATCACAAGCAAAAATTGTCTTGAGAATCCGGGAATTCAAATCTGCGGCCTTTGAAAACAGTCGTGATAAGAGAGCAAAGTGTCAGAACATCTACACATTACACACTTTAAAATCTTGCAGTTCTTTCCTTCGTAAACTGGAGATCTCTGCTTGTGTAACTCCTGAAGAAGAGGCTGAAGGAAATGGCTAAAATGAAGGCAAGGTTACTGAAGGAGGGACTGAGAGGAAAGGGTGAACCGGAGAAGAGAAGGATTGATGCTAAGGTGATTAAAAGGACAAAGGAACTCAGAGAAGGCAAAAGAGTAACTGATAGCCACATGAAGGAGGGGCTGACGAAGGAAGAGGCTAAAGGTAATGACGAAGAGGATAAAGGAGGAGATGATTTTAACTTTCAGTTCCTCCTTGTAAATGGATTAATATTTTCCTTCAGGTTCCTTCAGTAGGAAAATAAGAGGATAATTATGCTTCATCAGATCACACATACTCTCTTGCATAGGGAGAAAGATAAAGCTGTGTGTGTGTGTGTGTGTGTGTGTGTGTGTGTGTGTGTGTGTGTGTGTGTGTGTGTGTGTGTGTGTGTGTTTCCTTTCCCTGTGCGTGTGATCTTGCTATCTAAATCCTTCCCTTATTCTGTCCAATTTGTCTTAATCGTGTTACGTTTCATTGGCTCGCTCTGAGGGGTTCCTTCGTCCGACTCTCAGTCTCTCTCTCTCTCTCTCTCTCTCTCTCTCTCTCTCTCTCTCTCGTCCAGCAATACACCTAAAATGATGACTATTTAGTAAGTACACTAATTTTGGTGAAAGGTTGATCTCTACTACTGCTACTACAACAACAACAACAACAACTACTACTACTACTAACTACTGCTACTACTACTACTACTACTACTACTACTACTACTACTACTACTACTACTACTACTAC
>NC_059289.1:6802640-6812640 GCF_017591435.1 Portunus trituberculatus | reverse complement strand
GAGGATATCAAAAGCACTTTCGTCTATCATGGACGGAGAAAGGAAGGTGAAAGGAAGAGACGATGAGGAGAGAAGATGAATGAGGAGAGATGTGGGGGGAGTGGGGGATGGTGTGGACAGGAAATGAAGGGAAGATAATAAAATGATAAATATAAAAGGACAGATAAGAGAGAAGGGAAAAATATCAGTTTGTAGATGTAAAAAGAAAAAAAAAAGATTGAATAAAAACAAGAAAGAAAAACAACTAAAATAAAAACGATCTGAATCAAAACACAAGTAAAAAAATTAAAAGATACAAAAGAATAAAGAAAAAACTGAGAAAGGAAAAAACTCAAAATATCAGGGGAAGAGAGAGAGAGAGAGAGAGAGAGAGAGAGAGAGAGAGAGAGAGAGAGAGAGAGAGAGAGAGAGAGAGAGAGAGAGAGAGAGAGAGAGAGAGAGAGAGAGAAAGAGAGAGAGAGAGAACAAGAGAGAGAAAACAAGAGAAAGAGAAACAAAATCCAAACAAATCTAAAACACCACCAAAAACACCAAAACACAAACAACCAAGACAACACCACCAACACCACATCATACACACACAACACCACCACTCCAGCATCACACTCAGCATCCTCTCCCACCTCTTCCCCAATACCAAACAGCTCCAGTGCTCGGATCCACCTATCACTCCTCCATGACCAGAAGACAAGCCACTTACGCCAGCTAATGTTCCCGTCAGGTGAATGTTGCAGGAGCCATCAGCGGTAGAGCAGCACCAGGCTTATCTAATGGGTTTCCAGAATCAACACAGGCAATATTCAGTGGCGGGGATGACGTGAGGGAGAGGTGGATGAGGTAAAGGTGACATAATGCATAGACTGTTTGTTTATGTTTTGTATGTAGATGTAACTGGTCGCTTTACCTTTAAAGAGGCGTGTATGGCTTTGAGAGAGAGAGAGAGAGAGAGAGAGAGAGAGAGAGAGAGAGAGAGAGAGAGAGAGAGAGAGAGAGAGAATTTGTTATTGTTGTGGCTATCGATGAAGGAAGAAAAGTTGCACATGAGAGAGAGAGAGAGAGAGAGAGAGAGAGAGAGAGAGAGAGAGAGAGATTAACTGCTGTCATAACAAGGGCACTAACGTCTCTCTCCCAAGGCCCATTGCCCACTAACGGCACCCACCAATCACGGCTCGAGAAAGTGGTGACGTAAGCAACAGCCACCAATGGGATGCGACAATAGTTATGACGTCAGAAGCAGCGCAGCCAATCAGGAGCCTCGTTTGTGTTGACAGCTCCACAAAACAACCACGAACCAGTGAACAGCGACAGACTAACCCTGATTACTCCCTCGTCAACCTATGGGAGAGAGAGAGAGAGAGAGAGAGAGAGAGAGAGAGAGAGAGAGAGAGAGAGAGAGAGAGATGAAAGGGAGAAGCGAAAAGTCTCCACCTTAAATAGTATTAATTTCCTTTTCTCCCTCACCGCCGCCACCACCACCACCACCACCACCACCACCACCGCCACCACCACCACCACCATGACAACAAACACTGCAATTCTGATAAGAGCACATGATATATTTAAGTGCATAAAACAACAGCAACAAAAACCAATACTAATACTATTGCTACCACTACTTTCACTACTACTACTACTACTACTACTACCACTACTACTATTACCACTACTACTCCTATTACCACTAGTACTACTCCTACTACTACTACTACTACTACTACTACTACTACTACTACTACTACAACAACCACTACTACTACTACTACTACTACTACTACTACTACTACTACTACAATTACACGATGGTTTTGGAAGAAATATGAAAAAAAGCGAACATTATTTAACATCTTTTAAATCAGCCATCACTACTATCGATGAGAGAGAGAGAGAGAGAGAGAGAGAGAGAGAGAGAGAGAGAGAGAGAGAGAGAGATAGGAACAACCAAACAAGCTGGGAAAGAGGCATGGAGACAGCGAACGGCAGACAGCGCGACGGAGGGGAGAGAGAGAGAAAGGGAGAGAGGGAGGGAGAGAGAAAGAGAGGGAAAGGGAGAGTCTGGTAGTTGTGAAGAGTGAGAGGTTAGAAGAGGGAGAGGGAGAGGGAGAAGGAGAAAAGGAGAAGGATATAGATCAAGAAGTCAAGAGATGAGAGAGAGAGAGAGAGAGAGAGAGAGAGAGAGAGAGAGAGAGAGAGAGAGAGAGAGATTCTTCAGCTATAACATCATACATTTGACCTTCTCATGTATTTGTTGATCAGAAATTTATGGCTATCGTTCAACTTTCTCTACTACTATTACTACTACAACTACTACTACTACTACTACTACTATTACTACTACTATTCCAAATTCTACTACTACTACTACTACAATTACTGCTACTATTCCAAATTCTACTACTACTACTACTACTACTACTACTATCACTCCAACTACTACTACTACTACTACTACAACTACTACTACTAGGACAACAACTACTACTACTACTACTACTACTGCTACTGCTGCTACTCCTACAACCACTACTACTACTCCTATTACTAACACTAAATAAAAAGCATCAATAACAACATAACAACAACAACAACAACAAAACAGCTCATATAACTAATACCACGAGAGAGAGAGAGAGAGAGAGAGAGAGAGAGAGAGAGAGAGAGGCAAATGGAAAAGAGGGGCTGAACCGTGACTCTGCTAATGGTAAGGGCGAGGAAGACTTAAGAGGGGAAAAGGGAGGGGAAAGAGGAGTTAAAGGGAGAGAGAGGGGAGAGAGGGAGAGGGAGAGGTTGCGCAGGGAAGAGAGGAATGAGAGGAAAGAGGGAGAGAGGACACGACGAGGGGAAAAACGCCTAATAGATGGTACTTACACGGGAAAATCACACACAGAGAGAGAGAGAGAGAGAGAGAGAGAGAGAGAGAGAGAGAGAGAGAGAGAGAGAGAGAGAGAGAGAGAGAGAGAGAGAGTGATGATAATACCAGCAGTAATATACATGGATGAGCTAGTCTTAAATCCTTGAGTACTATGATGCGTTTCCATGGTCACTCTGCTAACTATTTGGTGATTTTATACACCTTCAGATTGAGAAAGTGAAGACTGTGGCCATTAATCTTCTGACCTCCATAGACCCTTCCTAATGTTAACAAAATGGTCTAATCGTATACAATTCTCGGGTAAAAATGTGTCCCAGTATTGAAGAGATTCAGGGTGACGAGTACAGAGTGGCAGGGTGATGGAAGAGTGTAGGGTGAACTTGCCATTCTAAACACACTATAGTCTAGTCCTTCCAACCTATTCTGGTAAACACGGTCCGGTCAGTGTACGCAAATTCAATGAAATATCCACTGGGAACAGGAACCCTTTGGGAATAAACGGATTAGAGAGAGAGAGAGAGAGAGAGAGAGAGAGAGAGAGAGAGAGAGAGAGAGAGAGAGAGAGAGAGAGAGAGAGAGTAATTCAGTCTAAACAGGAAATTTCTTCTACATCACGAGGGTGTTTGCGATAAGGAGCATAATGTAATCTATGTCAAACAGCAAGCCATCTTTATTTAGCCTTCAGACATTCCCTAAGTGATGTAAGTAAGAAATAACTTGCCTGTCATTCAATTTGTGCTTATTTCTCTTTTTCCCGCGTCATTCTATTTACTCGTATTTGTTGAGTTTGTCTGACTTTTCATTTCATGCACGAGATCACGTAAACAAGGTCAAACAAATGGCTAAGCAAAATAAAACAGCGAGGGAAAAAAAAGGAGCTTAAAACATATATATACACACACACACACACACACACACACACACACACACACACACACACACACACGTAGTGTAGTGATTAGCACGCTAGACTCACAATCGAGAGGGCCGGGTTCGAGTCCCGGTAAGCGGCGAGGCAAATGGGCAAACCTCTTAATGTGTGGCCCCTGTTCACCTAGCAGTAAATAGGTACGGGATGTAACTCGAGGGGTTGTGGCCTCGCTTTCCCGGTGTGTGTTGTGTGTTGATGTGGTCTCAGTCCTACCCGAAGATCGATCTATGAGCTCTGAGCTCTCTCCGTAATGGGGAAGACTGGCTGGGTGACTAGCAGACGACCGAGGTTAATTACACACACACACACACACACACACACACACACACACACACACACACACACACACACACACACACACGAATTCGTAAATAACATCATAAACAGATAGAGAGCAAGTAAACGAAATAAACACGGAATTGGTCCGCCTCTGTTCGACTTTTTTTTTCTCTCTTTTCTATTTTTTTAAACGTGCAGATCAAAGTAACCGAAACATGAAATAAAATAACCTGAAAAAAATCCTATTATCTGGTTTACGCAGTTTACAAATTTCAAGAGATGTAGATGTTTGATTTTTTTTTCAAGGAATTTTATAATATGATCCCTTAAACCATTCTGAATGTTTATATAAGTGGTGGTCTGAATACAATGTCTCTCTCTCTCTCTCTCTCTCTCTCTCTCTCTCTCTCTCTCTCTCTCTCTCTCTCTCTCTCTATACAAAATACTCACGCAATTACAAGGGTCTGGGACAACAGTGGTCCTGGAATCCTCACCTGAGAAGAGAAGGAAGTAATTAAAAGTTTGACAATAAGGTGGTTGTAAAATGAGGAGACACAGAGACGGAGACACACAGACATAGAGACAGACAGAAACACACAGACAAACAAACAGACAGACAGAAACACACAGACAAACAAATAGACAGACACAGACAGACACAATGACAGGTAGACAGAGACGAAAGATTAGACAATAGATACAGACAAGCAGACACACAGACAAACAGATAGACAGACAAGCAGAGACAGAAAAATAATAATCGACTGAGAAAGAAGACACAAAATAAAATGGGAATAAATTGAAAAACAAAACAGAGAAAGAGACAAAAGAGAGGCAGAGACAGACAATAGACAGAGAAAGAAGAATAGACACAAAAGAGAAAACTGAAAAAAAGAGAAAAATACCAGAAAATCTCACCCACTCATTCACTCACTCCTTAACACCTGAGCACAATGAGTATACAATGAGTGACGCCAAAAGAACACAACTTGGGAATAATGAGAAGCGTCACGGGGAAACAATTAAACACACACTCACACACACACACACACACACACACACACACACACACACACATTCCAAGACATTTGTTCCTATCTTTTGGCTAGTTCTATGGGTTCTATAAGGAGACTGGCAACTGAGTGGACCTTTTTCTTGGCCAGTATTCCTCTATTGTATAAAAAAAAGCTCGCAAACACACACTCACACACACACACACACACACACACACACACACACACAAGCCCCTCACCCCCACCACAATGTATATTTTCGGTATGTGTGTACTGCAACTCCTAATAAACCATATATTATTATTATTATTATTATTATTACACACACACACACACACATGACGAGAGAGAGAGAGAGAGAGAGAGAGAGAGAGAGAGAGAGAGAGAGAGAGAGAGAGAGAGAGAGAGAGAGAGAGAGAGAGAGAGAGAGAGAGAGAGAGAAATATCATCGTGAGTCAGTAAACAGGAAATAGACAAGAAAAATAGAATGCAAAATTGGATAACATGAAGTAAAATGCAATAAATAAACAAATAAATAAATGGTAATAAGGAAGGAAATGCTTAAATTAAAACCTTTGCATAAAAAAAAAAACAGATATACAAAATGAACGGACGTGAAAATAACAATACAATGAAGATAGAAAAAAAGGAAAAAAAATAACGAAACAAACTGAAAATGCAACATAATGAAATGAAGAGAAAAAAGGAAAGGAAAAACTAAGAAAAAGCAGAAAAAAATAAAATAGAGAGAAAAAATGGAAAAATAACGAAACAGACTAAAAAAATTAAATAAAGAGAAAAAATGGAAAAATAACGATTGAAAAAACAACAAAAAGAAAAAAAAAGAAAAACAAAAAATAAAATGGAGAAAAAAATGACGAAAAAAAAAAAAAAAAAAAAAAAATAAAAAATAAAAAGCTCGTCTCTTCTCTTATCAGAATAAAACATCGCCCAATGAAAATAAAAACAAAATTAAACGAAAAGAAATTCCAGCAGTAGAAAAAAAAAATATACGAATACACAAAACAGGAAAAATAAAAAAGAAGGCAATTTAAGTTTTCCCCAATATTTTCTTATCATCATAGTTTTATCCCTTTTCCAATCTTATCTTCTATAATATCAGTTTTTCCCTCCATTATTTCCCTTCTTCCCTTTAATCCACACATTCCTGAGCTACCTTGTCTAGTCTACCCACCTTCCCTCCACCACACACTCCACCCCCAACATTGTCTCCCTTTGTGTCCTCCCCTAACACTCAATATTCTCCCAAATGAACACCACCCCCACCATAAACTGCTCCTCCCACACACTCCCCAACACACGACCTCTCTCTCTCTCTCTCTCTCTCTCTCTCTCTCTCTTCCACATTTCCATATTTCCATTTCTCTCCCACAGCTTCCCCTCCTTAGGACATCATAGAATTATGATACCTGAGGAGGAGGAAGAAGAGGAGGAGGAGGGAGGAGGAGGAGGAGGAGGAGGAGGAGGAGGAGGAGGAGGAGGAGGAGGAGGAGGAATATTAAGTGATGTTTCTGAGTAAGGAGGTGACAAGGATGAGAAACAAATTACTAGGGTTTAAGAGCGAGATATACAGTCATAGATGTTAAGAATGTAATATGGAGAGAGAGAGAGAGAGAGAGAGAGAGAGAGAGAGAGAGAGAGAGAGAGAGAGAGAGAGAGAAATTGGTTGGTAATGTAAACACTATTCAGCTGACACATGTAATTCTCTCCCCCCTCATCTCTCTCTCTCTCTCTCTCTCTCTCAATTTTTGTGGTTACGCCGACACAACACCTTGTTTTCTCCCTCTTCGTGTCAACAACTTCATTACACCATTACCGCTCAGAGTGTTATCCAGCACAGCCTCTCCCAACGCGGCCACCACAGCCACAACAAGTCCTGCACAGCGTAAAGACCCAGCCCCTCTCACACACAGAAAAGACCCAGTTACTCTCCTACACCCAATGAGAAAGACCTCGTATCCTAAAATGAAAAAAAATATAGACCTAATCTTTCTTAGTCTCCTTTTCGACTTACAGAGAGAGACTGAACTCCTAGGCCTACTAAGAAAGAGTAATTTCCGTTAATTTTTTCTAGACTTACAAAAAAGACCTAGATTCACCCAAAGGCAAAGAGAAAGGCCTAATGTTCTCAGTTTCTCTGCTAGACTTATTGAAAAGATTCTCTCTCTCTCTCTCTCTCTCTCTCTCTCTCTCTCTCTCTCTCAGACCAAGAATGTAAAAAGACCATAAAATCTCTATCACAGCCACAAAAAGATCTTAATTTTTTTCATCATACACAGAAAAGACCAAAATCTCCTCCCTCCTCCTCCTCTCTCTCTCTCTCTCTCTCTCTCTCTCTCTCTCTCTCTCTCTCTCTCTCTCTCTCCAGTCTACAGTAAAGTATATACGTTGCTCTTCCGTGTAAACTGTAATAAGTTAGACTGAGTGGCTTGTCAAGGGAAGAGGAGGAGGAAGAGGAGGAGGAGGAGGAGGAGGAGGTTGGCGAGATGTCAGTTACATTGAGTTGTATATCACGGTGTTCCTGCGGTGTGGTGTATCGGGAACTGAGGTGGCTCATAGATAGGTATTGTGATCACGAGGAATAAAACTAGAGAGAGAGAGAGAGAGGGGGGGTTCTTGTCGCTGTGGGGAATACGTAAATAGAAAAAGAAAAGTGAAGAAAATAAAAAAAAGTGACAAACGGAAACAATGAAGAGGAAATAATATGAACGAAATGAAAAATAAATGAAATGAAAAAAGGTCTTGTCGTTGTAAGAAATAAGAAAGTAGAGAAAGGAAAAGAAAGGAAATAGAAACAGACAGAAAACAAAAACGAAACAATATCTCCTGTCGCCATATTCTGCAGGTACAAGGAAGTAGAGAGAAGAACAGAGGGGAAAGGGGAAAGGTAAGGAGGAAGAGGAGGAGGAGGAGGAGGAGGAGGAGGAGGAGGAGGAGGAGGAGGAGGAGGAGGAGGAAGAAGAGGAGGAGGAATCTGATTCTTTCCTGTGAAGGGTTTACGGTGTGATGACATGAAGGGAGAGATGGATTAGAGAGAGAGAGAGAGAGAGAGAGAGAGAGAGAGAGAGAGAGAGAGAGAGAGAGAGAGAGAGAGAGAGTCCAGACCAGAGACAAGGCCAGCAAAGAATATAAACTAAAGGAAGAAAGGGAGAAAGAAAAAAGGGGTGGAATTCTGAATAAGCTGACAAAGGAAAGGGGAAAAAAAGAGATTATTACATAGAGCCTCGTATTCAGAAAAAGGGTGAAAAAAGGTGGAATGTAGGATGCTGAATACCTCCCCTTCTACTCCCCCTCCACCCCTTCCTTCACCCTCCACCGCATCCCCGCACGCTGTCGTCACCTTAAGAATGAGTGACGGGGCTGAGGGAAGCGAGAGGGAGGGCAGAATGAGAGAGAACGGCTTACACTCCCTCTCCTTCTCCCTCTCCCTCTCTAAACAGATGCGTGAAATTACTAGTGGTGTAAAATATGTGGAAGCCGAACAAATCAAAGGGTGGAGTGGCAAATGGCAATGGAAAGGCAAGGCAAGGCATGGCAAGGCAAGGCAAGACAAGGTAAGGCTAGGCGAGACAAGGCAAGACAAGACAAGACAAGACAGGACAGGACAAGACTAGACGAGACAAGGCAAGGCAAGGCAAGGGAAGGCAAGGCAAAGCTAGGCAAGGCAAGGCAAGGGAAGGCAAGACAGTATCGTACATATTTGAAACCCTCATTGATTCATGTTCTCAGTAACGCTCAAAGTGAAACCTGTCTCCATGAACACAGGCGAACACCAAGGAAGGAACAAGAAGGAAACCCATTGTTCCCTTACTAGATTCTGCCACTACACTGTCTAGTCTAGAGAGCCGTTGGGTGTAGGATAAGCAAGGCGACACAAAGGAACAACATAGCAGTAAATTCATTAACAACTCCTACAAAAACTTCACAAGCGCCACCATAAGAATGTAGGATATAGGATGGCAAAAAAACAATACCTCCTCCCCATCTCTCTCTTCACTTACCATCCTCCACTATTAAAGATGTTAAGAATAGGATAGAAAAAACGAAGATTCCTCCTATTCCTTCAGTTCTCTTTCTATAAGGTTTAAAAAGTGTAGAGAGAGAATAGCACTGACGAAGACCTTGTTCATCTATCCCATTAAAGATTAGAGATAGTAAAGAAAAAGCTTCCTTCCCATCTACCATCTCCTCCACAGAGATGTAGGAAAAAAATGATAAAGGTCTCTCCCAACCTCCCCCTCCCGTCACCCACCCATTCATAGTCTCCTCACATCCTCACACCCACCACACACAAACACAGACACACCAAGAGTCAGATTTCACTGGTACACACTCTTTGCCCTTGAACTCAGGCTGCAGCTCACACCAGTCAACAAGGAGACCTCACAGAGCATCTAGCAACCACAACAGGGTAACATGAACAACAACAAGCAAAATAACAACAGCCACTACAACTGTGATAACAACAATGGTAAAATGTGAGATGGTTATGGGTGGAAGATGAACAATAACTGCAACATCAACAAGAACGACAACAACAAGTACTACTACAACTAATACAACAACAACAACAACAACAACAACTACTACTACTACTACTACTACTACTACTACTACTACTATTGCTGCTAATTCTACTACTACTACTACTATTTCTACTACTATAGCAAAAATAGTAATAGCAATATGTGGGGAGGTTATGGAAGGGGTGGGTGAGAGAACAACAACAACAACAACAACAACAACAAAGACAAAAAACATGGAGGAGGAGGAGGAGGAGGAGGAAGAAGAGCAAAGGCAACAACAAACACAAACAACAACAACAACAACAACAACAACAAAACAAAAATACTTAAAAAAACAAATGAGAGAGAGAGAGAGAGAGAG
>NC_059289.1:6792640-6797640 GCF_017591435.1 Portunus trituberculatus | reverse complement strand
GCGAGGGTCAGAGGGTCGGGGTAGTAGTGGCACATTTTTTTGCTTATGGGTTGAATTAGAGATAAAAAGTTTTTCGCTGCACCGTCTGAAAGGAAAGTCTCAGTAGGGGCAGCGGTTGCTATGCCGTTTTGGGTAAAGGATAAGAAAGTAAGGGATAAATGTCAATGTTCTTTTTCTGTTTAGTGACACTTCTTCCATGCATCCTGTCCAAAGTATTATAGTGAAATAATAGTAGTAGTTTTAACCCCTTCAGTACCATGACGCGTTTCCCTATTCATTCTGCTTACTTTTTGGTGATTTTATACAGCTTCAGAAACTCATGTGGGGAATTAGAATAGTGAAGACTGTGGCTATTAATCTTCTGACCTCTATAGCCCCTTCCTAATTTAAATAAAATGGTCTATTCGTACACTTATCTCACAGTAAAATTGTGTCCCAGTATTGAAGCGGTCAAGGAGAAAATTTTGAAAGGGAATTGTCTGAATACTAAAAGGAAAGCTAAGTGACTAAGGACATGATAAACAACTCAGAAAGAATGTGTTTTGTCTTTTAATGAGCGACATAAAAGAACACTACACTTTGTTTCACCAACCTTGCATCAGAGAATCCGCCACTCAAAGACTCGCGAGGATCGTAACACTATCTCGTGACTGATGTTCCCACTCACTGGTTGGTCAACGGATTCCCTAGCCTTGTTTGAAGCAGTGCGACAAGCGAACTTTGTATTTCCACTCTTGCCTAAGCATCAGGTAACGGAAGTTCTACAGAAATTCGATAGTTTTTTTTCTCGGCATTGCTGCTCTTGATTGTTATTTTGGAGACTCTACGATAATTTTTATTCACTATTTTGTTCTTGCTGTTTTACTGATACACGAGACCAAACACTGATCAATTAACACTAAATTCCTGTTAGGTAAGAATTTCACAACAAAACATGTGTAAATATTCCAATTAACGAGTGGGACCACCAGCCAATACCAGCTTTATTACAGAGGTTGCTAAAAAAGAGATCCTTTATAGTTACCAGCAAACAAATACTTTACAGACATGCATCCGTGTTTCTCAGGCACTTGTCCTTCCGCTGGCAAGGTTGCGAGTTGACTGACTGATTAATTGATAGATAAAGCATTGGTGCCGGAATGAGGGTCACGGCTGCAGGGAACAAATCACTGAGTCAATACCATCACTAACCAGTTTCTGTCTTGTTGTGATGCTGAAAAATCTTGATCTTGAGAAACTTTGTGATGACTATATGAATCGAGAGAGAGAGAGAGAGAGAGAGAGAGAGAGAGAGAGAGAGAGAGAGAGAGAGAGAGAGAGAGAGCCTTCGTAGTCAGCTATATTCATGATTGGCCACACTGTCACGTGTCCCAAGCTGGTCACGTGACGGTACCCATGAGGGGCTGTGATTGGCTGCCTCTTCCTCGGCCCGTCAAGGGGAGGCAATCAGCGAGCTAATCATCTTGTAGTGATATTCTAAAGGGAGATGATTGGTGGAAGCTGACTGCTCAATGTGACCCTCTTTATAAAACCAGACTATTACTATTACTGCTACTACTACTACTACTACTACTACTACTACTACTACAAATATTTTTATGATCAAGGACGTCAGAAGTTCAAGAAAGGTACACTAGTATCAGTTCCTAGGTGGAGTGGAGAGAAGGATCGTGAATAAAATGAAGGATAAGTGTCTTGAAAGGAGGAAACACAGAACCAGGCAGGGATTTCCAGAGCTGACTATAAAGGAAAGAGAAATGAAAGGAGGCTTGAAAAATGAGAAGGAAGAATTTGAAAAGAGAGGAGGAAAGTAAACAGCGGGAATATGAAGAGGAGGAGCAGGAGGAGGAGGAGGAGGAGGAGGAGGAGGAGGAGGAGGAGGAGGAGGAGGAGGAGGAGGAGGACAGTGAAAGAAATGGCAGAGAAGAAGAAACTGAAAATTGAGATGGAAGAATGACAGACCAAATAAGAATGAAAGAAGAGAAAAGGAAGAGAGACATGGATAACAGTATTTACCAAAAAAAAAAAAATAAGTCAACTTTTCACCAAAATCTAGAAAGTTAAAAATAAAAACACTCTTATTTCCCTTCCTCTCCAATTTCCATACCTTAATTTTGCTTTTCTTTAGTATTTTATCTCCAAATCTCTTCCAATCACTTTTTTTCGTGTCACTTCATCTCATCTTTATTCTGTACGTCCTCTGTTTCCATTTACTTCATATTTCCTTTGACCATTTTCTTTACCTCCTGTTCTTTTTTTCACTCTTTCCTCCTCCTTCCTCTTCTTCCCTTCCTCTTCTTCCTCCTCGTCCTTGTCCCAATTACCATGTGGTGTGTTTGGTTAGCATATAGATGAAAAGAAAGATCCCCACACACTCTTTAATAACCAATCTCTCTCTCTCTCTCTCTCTCTCTCTCTCTCTCTCTCTCTCTCTCTCTCTCTCTCTCTCTCTGTTCAGCTGTTTTATCTTTTTACTTTCCTAGACAGTTCTACATCCAATTTCTCTCTCTCTCTCTCTCTCTCTCTCTCTCTCTCTCTCTCTCTCTGAAAATCAAACTCAGTAGCATTTCTCAAGATCTAACTCAAACTCCTTTTATTAGAAACCCAACCAATAACTCTCTCTCTCTCTCTCTAGTAAGACATGAGGGTCGGACGGTGCCATTTATCACATCCTTCACCGCCGCCACTGGCCATTTGCCTCACAATGGCCCGGGGTCAGAGCCACCCATCTCACAAAAGACGCCAGCTATCGCCCCACTAAGACGAGACAAGGAGAGAGAGAGAGAGAGAGAGAGAGAGAGAGAGAGAGAGAGAGAGAGAGAGAGAGAGAGAGAGAGAGAGAGAGAGAGAGAGAGAGAGATGGACGGACAAGAAAAGAGATGGAGATGAGGTAATGATAGAAGAAGTTAAGAAAGGATAGATGGGGTAAATAAATGATGAAAAGAGAGAATAGGTGGATAGAGAGGAAGATATTGATATGTGGAGGAAAGATAGATAGAGAGGCATAGATGTAGATAGATGGTAGGAGAGATAGGATGAATGAAGAGAAGTGATAAACGAGGCGAAGAGAGAATGGATGGATGAAAAATTAGGAGAGAGAGTAAGGATGATAGGAAAAGATAAGAGAAAAGAGAGAATGAAGAGAAGGAGACAAAAGTAGAGAAACAAAGAAACAGGATAGAGGAAAAAAAGGACATAGGAGAGAAATGACAGGAAGGTTGAAAGAAAAGCGAGAGAATATTGAAAAGAAGAAAGGAGAAATGGAAAGAAAAGGCCAAGTAAGAAAGCAAAGAAGGAGGGAAGGAGGGGTGGTTGATGAGACACTAGAAATAGAAAGGAAGGAGAAATGAAGGAAGGCTTGAAAAATGAGAAGGAAGAATTTGAAAAGAGAGGAGGAAAGTAAACAGCGGGAATATGAAGGGGAAAGAAGAAGAAGAGGAGGAGGAGGAGGAGGAGGAGGAGGAGGAGGACAGGGAAGGAAGTGGCAGAGAGGAAGAAACTGAAAATTGAGATGGAAGAATGACAGACCAAAAAGAAATGAAAGAAGAGAAAAGGAAGGAGAGACTACAGAGAATGGAGAGAAGCAGAGAGAGAGAGAGAGATAAAAAAGTAATATAAGTAAAAGAAAGAATAAAAGAGAGAGGAATGAATGAAAGAAAAGAGAAGACGTAGAGATAAGAGTTTGTGGTCTGACCTCTCTCTCTCTCTCTCTCTCTCTCTCTCTCGTGAATAGCACATAATTTTGCTCTATTCATTCGTCAAATACTGCAAACAAGACTATGTGTGTGTGTGTGTGTGTGTGTGTGTGTGTGTGTGTGTGTGTGTGTGTGTGTGTGTGTGCGCGTGCGTGCGGTATATATAGTTTATAACAATAATACACAAACATGCAGGGTAATTTTTTCCTTCAAGGCAGGATACAAACATACATCATACCATGAAAATTAAACACACACACACACACACACACACACACACACACACACACACACACACACACACACACACACACGGAGAGTAAAACAAGATAAACAAACCTTAAACTAAATTACTGCACAACTTCACAACAATTCTCTCTCTCTCTCTCTCTCTCTCTCTCTCTCTCTCTCTCTCTCATATACTCCCTGTTATTTTATTTTAGTTTTAAGGGCCGTAAGTCGCGAAATTGCTACGTTTACATCCGGTGAGCGTGTAGGTAGCGGGAAAATATCGCGCGACTGAATCCGATCATCGCGCAATGGTGTGTAAACTGCGCAGGGAACTTTGCAAATATTCCCCCGCGACCTGCCCCGTTTCTCTTACGTTCGCGGGAGGAGGAGGACGAAGTGTGTGTGTGTGTGTGTGTGTGTGTGTGTGTGTGTTTGGGGTTGGTGGGTTGGGAAAGGGGCGTTGGGGTTGACGGGAGGTTAAGTTGTGTGGGGGAGTTTGGGGTTATGGAAGGGAAGGGAAAGGGAGAGAAACAAGACACCTATCAAACGTAAACAGACCTGAACCGACCACAAACACGCGCAGTCGCAGACACACACACACACACACACACACACACACACACAGACACTCACACACATTCACAGATATGGAGAAAAAAAACAACCTTTTCAAAATTGCATTAGCATATCACTCTGTAAAGCTTAAACACACACACACACACACACACACACACACACACACACACACACACACACACACAGAATTGCAAAATAATGTAATCCCTCATCTAGGACAGCGAGAGAGAGAGAGAGAGAGAGAGAGAGAGAGAGAGAGAGAGAGAGAGAGAGAGAGAGAGAGAGTATTCTCCTCAGAGTCTCCTTAAACTTTTAGAAGAGACGGAAGTTGTCCCTCATTAAGACATACAATAGGGTCTTCCTAACAGCAGGAGGAGGAGGAGGAGGAGGAGGAGGAGGAGGAGGAGGAGGAGGAGGAGGAGGAGGAGGAGGAGGGAGGAGGAGGAGGAGGAGGAATTATATACAAAGAAGAGGCGCAGTCTAGTTGCTTTACATTTA